>NC_135544.1:1567709-1793645 GCF_045843805.1 Urocitellus parryii
TTTATTCACTTTCAGTTCAATACACTAAAACCATACAGAAATCACTCTTGATACAAGCTAGGTCCAGATTCATAAACAAAGAATGCCCTTAGCTACCTTTGCTATATTTTACTATCTATTATCCCACTGTTTCTTCAGTGAGCCCTTTCTGGTGGGAAACAGGGAACATGTGGGATGATGGAGATATGATCCACATAACTAGCCACTAGTGTTCATTCTTTCATTCATCATATCAGCCTAGGCTTGAGGTAGAGAAGAAGACAAAGATGAGTATATTAGATGTGAAGGTGAAACAAAAATGACTAAAATTTGATTCTGATAAAGAAATAAAAGGACAGATTTATGATGGGGAAACTAAAGAGTGGACAGGGAAGCTTGAGACAAAGTGGAAATTTATGATCAAAGGCCAGAGGGATGAAGACAAAAGAGAAGAGACCATCTATGGGTAGGAGAAATTTTGAGAAGATGGTGATATTTGGTCTGGATTTGAAAACAAAGGGATGATTTTTGTAGGTAAGGACTGGAGGAAACTAAGTCAGAGGAAAGAATGATTGACCACTAATTACACAGAGGTAATAAACCATGAGGTGTATGGATTATATGATTTAGTTTAATACGGCATGCATATCAGTTAAGTATGGTGAGATAAGGTTCCAAATGGGGCTCATAGACAATCCACATGGAATAGGTTAAATACTACCCAAGAGTTAGGCATTACATACTGTGAGAGAATAGAGAAGACACTCCACCCTTCAGAGTCCAGGACAGTATCTCATGAAGGCAACATTTAAGTGAGACCTAAAGGACAGAAAGAATGTTCCAAGAAAAGAAGAAAGCTGGGGATGAGATCTGGGAAGAAAAGTTTAGCAGTGGGCAGAATAAGCAATGACATAAGAAACAAGGAGATTCATCTGATATACTTGAGCCAGGAGTGGCTGTGGTATGGCAGATGCCGAGATTAGAAAGGCAGACAGGAGCAAGATGACAGAGATTCTATATGCCCCATTAAGGTATTTAATGATACCTCTGCAGTAGGAAGTCCTAGAGCAGGTTCAAAATGGGGGCAAGAAGGAGACATTTGTTTTTCAGAGACATCACTCTGACAGCCCCAGAAAAAAATTGGGTGACAAGGTGAAGACTAGATAGAAAGCCGGTTGGGCAGATAGGAATTGTTACAGTTCATGAGGAAAGACTGAACCTAGCAGTGCTGGCAGAGGTAGGGCCAGGAGAAATAAATTTGCAGGGAGCAAAACGTACTTTACTTGGTAACTGATAGTAACTAAGGTGGTAGGAGGAGCTAGGGGAGAGGACAGCATTGGCAATGATACAGACACTGTGCTAATTTTGACCATAGGCTGCAGCATCAAACTGCGTGGATTTAAATGCTGGATATATCATCAACTAGTTTGGGCAACTTGCTAATTGGCAAATTATTCCCCAATTTTTAAATTGAAAGTGATAAAAAACAGTAGAGCTTCTTGTGGTAGTTGTAGAATATAATTCAGGAAAAACACAGTGCATATGGTAAACTTCCATAAATATTACAATAATAATTATTTTCCTCCTCCTCTTCTTCCTCCTTTTTCTTCTGATTGCTATTATCATTACTTATCATCTTCAACAACATGATCATCATCAACACAATTATCATCATTTTGAAACAATTCTGACTCAAATGATAGGGTGGTGAAGTTATTCTCCTAAGTAAATGAATGCAGTAAGAGGCACAGAACAGAACCATCATCTTGCCTTTCCAATTCAATCTGACCATTTACCAACTCCAGGTTGTAGTGCAGCCATCCCTAAGGTTTATGCTTGTGTAGTTAAAAATCAATGTGATCGAGTGAATTTACTTCATATGCACTTTTAACTTTAATGAATTCAGTTCAGAACTTTTGGCCAAGAGAGAAAGCTAAGAGAAAAAAAAAAGAGAGATGGCAAGGGAAGTCAGAGGAAAAGAGAATTCAAGTAGTGGAGATAAAATAACCCACTCAATAAGCATTTGTTTACCTTAGGGCTATGGGAAAAATGAGTGTTTAGCCACATGGTGTATGTATCATTTTGTGTGTAGAGGCACACACTTATATAACATATTCCCAAGCATAAAATGACTCCTTCATTTGTGCCCAAATGAAGACAGAACTGTCTCTTTCAATGCTCGGGTATTGAACTTCAGAAATGGTATTGTTTCCCACATACCATTTTTACTGGTAATGTTTTGACTTTATTTTTTTTTACTGGGAATATTCAATGTATGTCATTTTTTATATGACCTTAGAAACCAATGTCTATATAACGTGTTATCCTATTCTGTATCAACTTTTGTATCATCATAGAAATTTTTTCTTATCCTGAGTGTACCTTTTAAACCCTTCCTCCACATAACAATGATCAGTGCATACACATTATACTGAGCATTCATGTTCATTTCACTGTTAGATCATATGAATGATGTCTGCAGCAAGGTGATCAGAAAAATTTTCATTTGGGTTCATCAAACTACAAAGATGCTTTCTTAGCAAATGTGGATTGAGAACCTCAGTTTTTGAAAGAATACTTGGGAGAAGGGAGATTGCATTAATGATACCAGTGTCTGAACCTGTTTTGGGAGAATCTCAGAGAAAAAAAATAATGATCCACCTATGATTGTAAATGTCAATTACATTTTCATGTAATGTTTATACTTTGTATTAAGGAATCATTGGTGCTTACTATGTAACAAATGTCTCTGTAAACTGATATAACTTTGCTTTCAGTGGTCTTTCCTAGCATCAGGTTAACTGGTTTCAAATTCTGGTTCTATGCATTCTTAGCTGTATATTTCAGGGGTTGTTATGACAACTTATAAAGTTCTGTGAGACAATACGTGAAAAATGTCACGTCTGATCCATGCAAAGCTATCAACAAATACTTGTTGCTGTGGTGGGGCTTGTTGATACTATTCTTCCCTGAGCACAAGGTGGGGAGGCTTCAGTGGAAAGGCATATGGGACAGTTAATAGATAGCAGGAACTTTGCACAGTGCTTGCTTCATTCATTTCACTTTAGAGAAACAAGAACTGCTCAAAATATATGTCACCATGTCTCTCAATAACCTGAAACTTGATGGGCACTTCATACCATCTCATGATAAAGGAGTTTTTAGCCACGTGGTTAATCTCTAATGCCAGCTATTTTAACAGATCACTCAGGCTGAACCATTATGGGGTGAAGCTCTCTGATTTGGTTATGCAAATGCATTAAATGCTCTGTTTAACTACTGACTTTTCTCTCGTACCCAATGCTCTCTTGGTGTGGCCCCCTTCATTAGGATTCTGATTTCCTAGCATCAGCACAGACACATCACATAAGGTGTGTGTAGCCTAAATGAGGTGGCCATCTCTTTGCAAAAGCTTCTTCAAATCCTCAGACTGCATCTATTTTATCAAAACCAGAGCAGAAGTACTTTTGTTTACTTTTTTTAAATTAAAGAAAAATAAAAGCATATGACTTAAAGACACCTCAGATGTGCTTTAGATTAAGAGCTATGTCAATTTCCTGAATAGCAAACACCATTTATTCTTTGTCCATGATTCTTTCTCAGCAAGTTTGGAGGAACTGTATTAATTCTAAACCAAGTGATTAATTAAACTGACTCTGAGAGTCCTCCCTTCTTCCCTTCTGCTTCAGTAGTAATTAATCATGGCTATTCCTGGCTTTTAATAGCATTAAAGTTGTGCTTTAGTATATTATGTTGGTTGTCTCTTTGAAACTCAATCATGTCAGCATACAATAATGCAAAGAATAGGTTCAGGAATGTAAATTAAGCTTGATTTGTCCCATCTCTGAAAGAAGCTCCTGGAGTCTTTCAGGAGAATGCTTCCTGTCATCCAATGTGACAATATCCATTAAGGCCCAGACATCTAGAACTTTTCAAAGTGCTCTCAATAGGGGGCCAGATATTGTGGCCACGAGAAGCATGTCCTTGAATAATAGTGAAACATTTCCCTATTCAAATAGGATTTAAGAGCTTCAGACCAAGGGGCAATAATATCAAATATATAACATCATAATGGCTTTAAATTCACTAATATGATTTATGTTGAAAAGTATCATATATTTTAAGCCCACTTTCAAAAGGAAATGTTAATTTTCTGGTTTAAAATATTGATTTTTCTATTCTCAACTACCCCAGAAATCTTTATGAATATTTGCAGAATATTTGTTATAAAAAAGATAGTGTACCCATGCACACATACACATACACACACACACACACATATACACACACAACAGTTACTGCAACTGTATGTCATTTCTTAATGTTTGCACTGCAATGGTGACAAAAAGCGACTTTTGACTGATAGCAGATACTGATACAATCATGAAAGAGAGATACATTCTTTCCTGAAGAACTCTAAGATGAAATTTTCTTCCTCCTCCATTTTTTGAACAAAGTATTCAAGATCTGCATCAACAAAAACTTTGAGGTTATCACAGTATATTTTCTCCAAAATAAAAAGACAGGAAGTAGAAAGGGCTGGTGGTACAGCACCAAGTTTTGGCAATTAGACTTCCAAAAAGTAAATGGCAGTCTGGGATGGCTTGAAGAAAGGAGGAGGCTCCACTTAATTCTGATGTCCCAGGGAGAAGAATATTTTAGGGTCACAAGAAATAAGCTAGTATCCAGGTACTTTAATTGGTCCTCCAGCTGTGTACCTAAAAAGGGAATCTCACTCACATCCAAGGATGCACCTGTCAGCTGCTCTGTTTAGTAGGTATATCTGTTAATTTGCATATTTATGAAATGAACTTTCTGTTTATACTATAGTCTCTTGAATTGGTGAAGAAAAATTGATTCCTCCACCCACACCTTTGGTACACTTAGAAAGCACAAAGGGCCTTTCTCAGTGTATATGAGCAGATTCCTTATGTTTCAGGTTGGATCTGGAATGTCCTATAAAAGTCCATGTGTTAATGGCTTGGTCCTCAGCTTAGGAATATGGGAAGTGGGTGGAATCGTTAAGACATGAGGCCTAGTGGGAGGCTTAAGGTCACAGGGGTATTCTTTAAAAGGGGATCATGGGACACTTGTCTCTTCTTGGCAAAGAAAGTTTCTACACCAGCACAGACCAGAACCTTGAACATTGTGAGTCACAAAACCCCTCTCTTTCTTAAAAACTGATTATCTCAGGTGTTTTTTTTTCTAGTACATGAAAGCTAACTAACATATATCATAACTAGAAAAATAGACCAGCAAACCACATTAAACATTAAAAATAACAATGGCAATATAAAGCAACTTTAGTCTGCCTCCATTATCAATGCTAACAACTTTTCTCCTGTTTATGTATCTCCATCTCTTGATCACTAGAATTTTTCCAATCCAATTCAGAGAATTCTAGATGTTTTTCATATTTTCTTACCTAATTCTGTTATTTTCTTCTTCGTTGAGAAGGTGGCCATTACTAATGAGTTTAACATAATCTCAGTCAAAAAATGCATATGACACTAGGATCATATGTCAAAATCTTTTTGATTACAGAATGTGATAATCATGAAAAATACTTGCTATAGTGCCCATCACATAAAAATACCTCATAACTATTATAAATTGAGCTGCTATGAACATTGATGTGGTTACCTTAATATAGTATGCTGATTTTAAGTCTTTTGGGTATAGACAAAGGAGCGGATAGCTGGGCCAAATGGTAACCCAGTTTTCTTTTTTTTTTTTTTTTTTTTTCTCTTTAATTACCATTATTTTTTTTTTTTTTTTTATTGGTCGTTCATAACATTACATAGTTCTTAATACATCATATTGCACGGTTTGATTCACGTGGATTATGAACTCCCCCTTTTACCCCGTATACAAATTGCTGTATCACTTCAGTTTCCCTTCCATTGATTGACATATTGCCTTTCTAGTGTCTGATGTATTCTGATGTCTGTCCTATTCTCTACTATCCCCCCTCCCCTCCCCTCCCCTCCCCTCCCCTCCCCTCCCCTTTTCTCTCTCTACCCCTTCTACTGTAAATCATTTCTTCCATGTGTATTATCTTGTCTTACCCCTCCTTTCCTCTTGTATGACATTTTGTATATCCCTGAGGATCGCCTTCCATTTCCATGCAATTTCCCTTCTCACTCCCTTTCCCTCCCACCTCTCATCCCTGTTTAATGTAAATCTTCTTCTCAAGCTCTTCGTCCCTACCCTGTCCTTGTTTACCCCCCTTATATCAAAGGAGTCATTTGGTATTTGTTTTTTAAAGATTGACTAGCTTCACTTAGCATAATCTGCTCTAATGCCATCCATTTCCCTCCAAATTCTATGATTTTGTCATTTTTTAATGCAGAATAATACTCCATAGTATATAAATGCCACATTTTTTTTATCCATTCATCTATTGAAGGGCATCTAGGCTGGTTCCACAGTCTTGCTATCGTGAATTGAGCTGCTATGAACATCGATGTAGCAGTGTCCCTGTAGCATGCTCTTGTTAGGGCTTTAGGGAATAGACCGAGAAGGGGAATAGCTGGGTCGAATGGTGGTTCCATTCCCAGCTTTCCGAGAAATCTCCATACTGCTTTCCAAATTGGCTGCACCAATTTGCAGTCCCACCAGCAATGAACAAGAGTGCCCTTTTCCCCACATCCTCTCCAGCACTTATTGTTGTTTGACTTCCTAATGGCTGCCAGTCTTGCTGGAGTGAGATGGTATCTTAGGGTAGTTTTGATTTGCATTTCTCTGACTGCTAGCGATGGTGAGCATTTTTTCATGTACGTGTTGATTGATTGTATGTCCTCCTCTGAGAAGTGTCTGTTCAGGTCCTTGGCCCATTTATTGATTGGGTTATTTGTTATCTTATTGTCTAATTTTTTGAGTTCTTTGTATATTCTGGTTATTAGGGCTCTATCTGAAGTGTGTGGAGTAAAGATTTGTTCCCAGGATGTAGGCTCCCTGTTTGTCTCTCTTATTGTTTCTTTTGCTGAGAAAAAACTTTTTAGTTTGAGTAAGTCCCATTTGTTGATTCTATTTGTTAACTCTAGTGCTATGGGTGTCCTATTGAGGAATTTGGAGCCCGATCCCACAGCGTGTAGATCATAACCAACTTTTTCTTCTATCAGATGCCATGTCTCTGATTTAATATCAAGCTCCTTGATCCATTTTGAGTTAACTTTTGTGCACGGCGAGAGATAGGGATTCAGATTCATTTTGGTGCAAATGGATTTCCAGTTTTCCCAGCACCATTTGTTGAAGATGCTATCCTTCCTCCATTGCATGCTTTTAGCCCCTTTATCAAAAATAAGATAGTTGTAGTTTTGTGGATTGGTTACTGTGTCCTCTATTCTGTACCATTGGTCCACCCGCCTGTTTTGGTACCAGTACCATGCTGTTTTTGTTACTATTGCTCTGTAGTATAGTTTGAAGTCTGGTATCGCTATACCACCTGATTCACACTTCCTGCTTAGTATTGTTTTTGCTATTCTGGGTCTTTTATTATTCCATATGAATTTCATGATTCTTTTATCGATTTCTATAAGATATGCTGTTGGGATTTTGATTGGCATTGCATTGAACTTATATAGGACTTTTGGTAATATCGCCATTTTGATGATGTTAGTTCTGCCTATCCATGAGCAGGGTATATTTTTCCATCTTCTAAGGTCTTCTTCTATGTCTTTCTTTAGGGTTCTGTAATTTTCATTGTATAAATCTTTCACCTCTTTTGTTAGGTTGATTCCCAAGTATTTTATTTTTTGGGGGGATATTGTGAATGGAGTAGTTGTCCTCATTTCCGTTTCAGAGGATTTGTCGCTCATATACAGGAATGCCTTTGATTTATGCGTGTTGATCTTATATCCTGCCACTTTGCTGAATTCATTTATTAGCTCTAATAGCTTCTTTGTGGACCCTTTTGGGTCTGCTAGGTATAGAATCATATCATCTGCAAATAGTGATAATTTAAGTTCTTCTTTTCCTATTTTTATGCCTTTAATTTCTTTTGACTGTCTAATTGCTCTGGCCAGTGTTTCCAGGACTATGTTGAACAGAAGTGGTGAGAGAGGGCATCCCTGTCTTGTACCAGATCTTAGAGGGAATGCCTTCAATTTTTCTCCATTCAGAATGATGCTGGCTTGTGGCTTATCATAGATTGCTTTTACAATGTTGAGGTATGATCCAGTTATCCCTAATTTTTCTAGAGTTTTGAACATAAAGGGATGCTGTACTTTGTCGAAAGCTTTTTCTGCATCTATCGAGATGATCATATGGTTCTTGTTTTTAAGTCTATTGATGTGGTGGATAACATTTATTGATTTCCGTATATTGAACCAACCTTGCATACCAGGGATGAATCCTACTTGATCATGGTGTATAATTTTTTTGATATGTATTTGAATCCGATTCGCCAGAATTTTATTGAGGATTTTTGCATCAAGGTTCATTAGAGATATTGGTCTGTAGTTTTCTTTCTTTGAAGTGTCTTTGTCTGGTTTCGGAATCAGGGTGATGTTGGCCTCGTAGAATGAATTTGGAAGTTCTCCCTCTTTTTCTATTTCCTGAAATAGCTTGAAAAGTATTGGTGTTAGTTCCTCTTTAAAGGTTTTGTAAAACTCTGCTGTATACCCATCCGGTCCTGGGCTTTTCTTAGTTGGTAGTCTTTTGATGGTTTCTTCTATTTCCTCTATTGTTATTGGTCTGTTTAGGTTGTCTATATCCTCCTGGCTCAATCTGGGCAGATCATAAGACTCAAGGAATTTATCTATGCCTTCACTATCTTCTATTTTATTGGAATATAAGGATTCAAAGTACTTTCTTATTATCTTCTGTATTTCTGAAGTGTCTGTTGTGATATTGCCTTTTTCATCCCGTATGCTAGTAATTTGGGTTCTCTCTCTTCTTCTCTTCGTTAGCATGGCTAAGGGTCTGTCAATTTTATTTATTTTTTCAAAGAACCAGCTTTTAGTTTTGTCAATTTTTTCAATTGTTTCTTTTGTTTCAATTTCATTAATTTCAGCTCTGATTTTAATTATTTCTTGCCTTCTACTTCTTTTGCTGTTGTTTTGCTCTTCTTTTTCTAGGATTTTGAGATGAAGTATGAGATCATTTATTTGTTGGTTTTTTCTTTTTTTGAGGAATGAACTCCAAGCAATGAATTTTCCTCTTAGAACTGCTTTCAATGTGTCCCATAGATTCCGATATGTTGTGTCTGTGTTTTCATTTAACTCTAGGAATTTTTTAATTTCCTCCTTGATGTCTTCTAAAACCCATTGATCACTCAGCAACCTATTGTTCATTCTCCAGGTGATGCTTGATTTTTCCTTTCTTCTTTTATCATTGATTTTCAGTTTCATTCCATTATGATCAGACAAGATGCATGGTATTATCTCTACCTCTTTGTATTGTCTAAGAGTTGCCCTGTGACATAGTATATGGTCTATTTTTGAGAAGGTTCCATGTGCTGCTGAGAAAAAAGTGTAGCAACTTGATGTTGGGTGGTATAGTCTATATATGTCAATTAAGTCTAGGTTGTTAATTGTGTTATTGAGTTCTATAGTTTCCTTATTTAACTTTTGTTTGGAAGATCTGTCCAGTGGTGAGAGAGGTGTGTTGAAGTCTCCCATGATTATTGTATGGTGGTCTATTAGACTCTTGAACTTGAGAAGAGTTTGCTTGATAAACACGGCTGCACCATTATTTGGGGCATATATATTTATGATTGTTATGTCTTGTTGGTATATGGTTCCCTTGAGCAGTATGAAGTGTCCTTCTTTATCCCTTTTGATTAGCTTTGGCTTGAAATCTATTTTATTAGATATGAGTATGGACACTCCTGCTTGTTTCCGTGGTCCATATGAGTGATATGATTTTTCCCAACCTTTCACCTTCAGTCTATGTACATCTTTTCCTATCAAATGCGTCTCCTGTAGACAGCATATTGTTGGGTCTTGTTTTGTGATCCATTCTACTAGCCTGTGTCTCTTAATTGGTGAGTTTAAGCCATTAACATTTAGGGTTATTATTGAGATATGGTTTGTTCTTCTATCCATATTTGTTTATTGATGTTACTATACCTGATTTGTTATCCTCTTTGACTACTTTCCCCCCTTTACTGTCCTACCTCCCATTGTTGGTTATCAATGTTATTTTCCATTTCCTCTTCCTGTAATGTTTTGCCAAGGATTTTTTGAAGAGATGGTTTTCTAGCTGCGAATTCTTTTAACTTTTCTTTATTGTGGAAGGTTTTCATTTCATCTTCTAATCTGAAGCTTAATTTCGCCGGATACACGATTCTTGGTTGGAATCCATTTTCTTTAAGCGTTTGAAATATGTTATTCCAGGATCTTCTAGCTTTTAGAGTCTGTGTTGAGAGATCAGCTGTTATCCTGATTGGTTTACCCCTAAATGTAATCTGCTTCCTTTCCCTTGTAGCTTTTAAAATTCTCTCCTTATTCTGTATGTTGGACATCTTCATTATAATGTGTCTAGGTGTGGATCTCTTATGATTTTGCACATTCGGCGTCCTGTAGGCTTCTAGGATTTGGGATTCTGTCTCATTCTTCAAGTCTGGGAAGTTTTCTTGTATTATTTCACTGAAAAGATTGCTTAATCCTTTGGTTTGGAGCTCTGTGCCTTCCTGTATCCCAATGACTCTTAAGTTTGGTCTTTTGATATTATCCCATAGTTCTTGAATGTTCTGCTCATGGTTTCTTAGTAGACTTGCTGAGCTATCTATGTTCTTTTCAAGTTGAAATATTCTGTCTTCATTGTCTGATGTTCTATCTTCTAAGTGATCAACTCTGCTGGTAGTATTCTCAATTGAGTTTTTAAGTTGGTTTATTGATTCCTGCATCTCTAGTATTTCTATTTGTTTGTTTTTTATTACCTCTATCTCCCTGTGAAATTGATCTTTTATTTCCTGGATTTGTTTGTCAATATGATCTTTCATTGTCTGATTTTGCTGTCTCATGTCTTCCTTGAGACTCCAGATCATCTGAAGCATGTATGTCCTGAGCTCTCTATCTGACATTCCATCTGTTGCAGCTATTACCTCTTCTAAAGTTGAGTTGACCTGCATTGCCTGTGGTCCTTTCTTTCCTTGTCGTTTCATACTTCTGGCGTTTCTTTCTGCTTGGTGAAATTGTTGTGTCTTTGATATTTTCCCCCTCTATTTAATTATATTGCTCTTGTATAGTTGAAAAGTCACCCTTTCAGGGCAGGTAGTGGCTGTGATCCTCCTCCAATTAGTGTGATTCTGGGGAGGAGAGATATTAGAAGGGGAGGGAAGAAGTCACTAAAGAGAATGAGTGTAGGCAGGTAGAATTCAAGGAAGGTGGAATAGGAAAATTGAAAGAAGTGAGAAGACAAAAGAAAAAAAAAAGTGAAACGAAAGAAGAAACGAAAAAAAAAAAATAAAAAAATAAAAAAATAAAAAAAATAAAAATTTAAAACCAACAACAAAAAAAAAAAGAAAAAAAGAAAAAATTTTATAATGATAGTAAAAAAATGGAAATTAAAGTTTAAAAAATAATAGTAATACTAATAAAATAAAAAGAATTTAAAAAAATGAAACCATTAATAGGAGCGTTAAAGAACAACAACTACATCAACAACAAAAAGTGAAAATAAAATTAAAAAAATACTAATAATAATCATTAAAAAAAATAATAATATTAATAAATGCAGTCATATAGCTCGATTAACTTCTCATCCAGTTGGTGGAGCTATGCCCACTGGGCCAGGCTTTTCTTCTTGATAGGTGGGAACCAATCACTGTGCCTCAGCTCTTCTTCCCAGACTGTGTGGGTCTCTAATCCTGAGTGCCTAGGGCCTTCTCTTGTGGTTCCTCAAGCCAGGCCCCGCTCACCTGTGACACTCACCACAATACTGACTACACGCCAGGTCTGCTGCTCCTGGGAGCCCTGTTTTCATGGGTGCCTGGGCACACCCTTTCTGTTTGCCTCCCTCAGACCCTAAGTTTGTAGGGCTTGGGGCTGAGGGCCCCCAGCGAATTTATTTGCCCTCAGGTAGCAGCAACTCCCCTGATAGCTGGTGCAAGGGACCTGTTGTCAGCACTGGTGATAGCAATAGCTGGGAGTCCTGCACCGCTAGTCCTGCGTCACTCCTGATTCCCTGGGTCTGGCTGTGGTGCTCAGTTGGCTTTTACCTCTTTGAGTTCAGGCGGGCCTACTAGTTATTTCAGCGGGATCATTAGTGTTGAGTCCATGAAGCAGGCGAACCTGAGCTAGAATGCAGCCAATTCGGGCTCGGTGTGTTCTGAGAAGGCTAGACCGTTCGCCCGGGGTCCACTTCAGCTCAACCGTGCCTAGTGGTCCTGAGCGAACAGTATTTTGACAGTTTCCTTCTCCCTATGCCCGTGCAGCTGAAGGGGTTAGAGACTTGATCTCTCCGCGTCCTGAAGGGGTTAGAGACTTGATCTCTCCGCGTCCGCCGCCATGTTGGATCATTTAGATTTTAAATTGTCACTCATCTCATCAGCTGTTCCATTTTACTCGGTTAAGAGTCTGTTCTAAGGTGCTCCGTGGAAAGCGGTGGCGGCAGCGGCGGTGGCTGCAGCGGCGGCAGCGGCGGTGGCGGCAAAGCTGTGGCCTTCGGGACCCCCGTGGAGGGGGTGCGGGCTGGGGGAGGGGAGGCAGCGCCTCGGGGCCCCGCGCGGGCTGGGTACTGGGCACGCGAGAGAGCGGGTGGGGTGGGGGAAAGAGATTGAGATCTAGATTTAGGGAGTGAGCGTGGGAGGAGAGATGGCGGGGGAGAAGCGAAGCGGAGAGGCGGAGAGGGGAGTGAGAAGGGGCCCAGGGAGCCCGGCAGCTCGGGGGCTGCAGCCTTACTGCTCTTGCTGAAGTCGTGGCGGATTCACTCCATCTAGGCCCTTTTCTTGACACGGTGCTGAATCCTTGTCGACAGAAGTCCTTTGATGATCTTTACTTCTTCTTTTAAGAAGCAGCAACATACGCTGCGGCGGCGGTGGCGAGGAGCACAGAGCAGCTCACTCATTCCCCGCCGCCATCTTCCCCGGTTCCCCTCCTGACTCGGTAACCCAGTTTTCTAAGGAATCTTTCCATTCCATGTTTTCTAAGGAATCCCCATACTACTTTCTAGATTGGTTGCGCCAATCTGCAGTCCCACCAGCAATGTATAAGTGTGCATTTTCCCCCACATACCAGCCAACATTTACTGTTGTCTGAATTCTTGATAACTACTATTCTGCCTGGTGTGAGATGAAATCTTTAGAGTAGTTTTGATTTGCATTTCTCTAATTACTAGAGATGTTGAATATATATATATATATATATATATATATATATATATATATATATATTGATTGATTATATATTTTCTTCTGAGAAGTGTCTTTTCAGCTCCTTAGCCCATTTATTGTCTGGATTTTTTTTTTTTGGTTAAGTTTTTTGAGTTCTCTATATATCCTGGAGATTAATGCTCTCTCTGATGTTTGTAGCAAAAATTTGCTCCCAAAATGTAGGCTCTCTGTTCTCATTTGAATGTTTCTTTTGCTGAGAAGAAGCTTTTTAGTTTGAGTCCATTCCATTTATTAATTCTCGATAACTAAATTGTGAGAACAACCTAGATGCCCTTCAATAGATGAATGGATAAAGAAACTGTGTTACATGTACACAATGAAATATTACTCAGCATTAAAAGAGAATGAAATTATGCCATTTTCAGGTAAGTGGATGGAGTTGGAGAATATCATGCTAAGTGAAGTAAGCCAATCCCCAAAAAACCAAAGGTTGAATGTTCTGTCTGATAAATGGATGCTGATCCATAATGGGGAATTGTGGTGGAGGGGAAGCATGGGGAAATGGAGGAAATTTGATTGGGAAAAGGGGAGGGAGGGTGGGGGGGGTGCTGATAGCTAGGCTAAGCAGGAAAGGTGGTGGAATGAGATGGACATCATTACTCTAGGTACATGTACAACTGCACATATGGTGTGATGCTACATAGTATACAATCAGAGAAATGAAAAGTTGTGCTGCAATTGTATACAATGAACGAAAATGCATTTGCTGTTATATAAACATAATTGAAATAAATTAATTAATTTAAAAAACCCTCATAGAAGAAAAAATCTAGAAAAATGTATAACTCAAACATAATTTTGGAACAGGTCAAAAATATTGCCAAGCCATCAAAAATGTGGCCTGCATTCAATAGGAAAAAGAATATTCTGGGCTCAACTTGTTAGCAGGGGCAGGATAATTATATTCAAGGGGCTCATATATCGGCTTGAGTGATGGAAAGCTGACCAACACAAGCAGTGATTCAGGAACTTGGTCTCCTTTTGAACTGAGCAGTCAACTTCCAAAGTCAGCATGTTTTCTACAACAAACTAGGAGAGACACAAGGAGCTTCAGTGATGCCAGTCTTCAAGAACAGACAGTGCTTCTGCTCATATCACATTTCACATGACCCCACTTTAACATGAAAGTCTAGGAAATGGAGTCTCACTGTGTGACCATGAGAGAGAGGGGAACAAGATTTTATGGTCATCCATAAAGGCCCAGGGACAAGACCTGCTTGGAAACAGTCAAGAGCGAGCTCTCCTCAAGCCTGTGTATGTATCCAGCACATAGAGGATGTTATGATCTGCATATATCCCCAAAAAGTTTATGTGTAGGACACATAACCCCCAAATTCATATGTTAATGGTATTTGGAGGTGGGGCCTTTCAGAAGTAATTAAGGTTAGATGACAGCATGAGGTTGGGACCTGTATGATGGTGTTAGTGACTTTATAACTAGGGAGACTGAGTTAGCATGCTTTTCTGTCCTGCTATGTAATACCTTCTGCCTTGGGCTCTTGTGATGTGGCTAGAGGGCTTTCCCCAAATGCCAGTAGCTTGACACTGCACTTCCCAGGCTCCAGAACCTGGAGCGAAGTAAACCTTTATTTATCATTTAGGAAATCTGTGGTATTCAGTTATAGAAATACAAATGGATGAAGATAGATAGGTAGACACATACATACATACATAGAAACAGAGAGATCTTCCCAAAATGAAGCTTGTGGAAAATACTTAGAATCAGTGAAATTCACAACCATACCTAAGAATCTATTGAACATCCCACTGAAAAGTTATTTAATCCAAGTAACAAAAATATATGATGAAAAAAGCTTTCCTTGATGAACCAATGGCATCCACTCTTCAAAGTGGCTGTGGAAGGCACAAAGAAAGAAAAGCCTTCACAGGATGAGGGGCTGCCAATAAAGACTCCATGAGAAATAATGCCTCATAGAAATCATGTCATCCTGTGTTCTCACGTGCATGTGCATGATAAAGGCTGTCCCTAGTCATGCAGTGCACTTAATTAATAGTAATGATAGCAGCTAAAATTGGTCATGTTAAAAAAGTGAACTTTGGGCTAGGGATATAGGTCAGTGGTAGAACACCTGTCGAGCATGAAGAAGGTCTTGAGTTTGGTCCCCAACACAAAAAACAACAACAAAGAAAATTTATTCCTCCTTTGATGTGGGAATTTTAATTAAAAATTTAATTATATAAAAAGTAGGATTGGATTACAATATTTAAAGTCCAATATTTGCCAGATATGGCAATTGGATTTTATAAAATTCATGATATTATTTGGGACTTCCCTTTTTTCTGTGTACTCAAATACATCACATAATGGACCTAGAATATATTTTTAAAAAGTCGAAATAATTAGCCCATAAAATTACCTAGAATTGGCATCTTTTCTAAAAGTAATTATAGGTCATCACTTAAAATTTATTTTTTATTATTAATTAATTATTAATTAAATTAAATTAAATTAATAATTTTTTATTATTTTATTTTGTATTTTATTCTTTATCTCAGTCTATTTTTTCTTAGAAAGCCATCTGTTTCCAGAAGAATTTTATTTTGTAAAAGACATAAGTAAGTTTACATTGTACTTCTGTTTTAAATACTTTCTTCATACAAATCTCAATTTCTCTCCCTGTAACATGGACCAGTTAGATGGGGCAAATTCTAGAGTCCATTGCAATTCTGAACATCTATGACTATGATTCTTTGATCAAAGCAAGTAAATTTCTAATTCTAATAAAAAACAGGTTAAAAGTAGCTTCCATTTAATGTTCTTAACCTCTATTCTTCCATTTAAATACCATCCTCCAGGCCCTCACATAAATTCACAGTTGATTTTCTTTTATTAAGTATCATCCCCTCATTCTGTGCTGTGAATGCCAAATTTTACTTTCTAAAGCCAGTTTGAATGTGATACCCATCTGAATTCAACCCACTGCCACCTATCAACACATATTTTCATCCTTCTGTTCTCTAAATCTCAGGATCCACCTCATCTATCAAGTCTGTGCTGGTGATTCCTGTTATTGGGCCCCATGTCACACTTAGGCTCTGCCCTCCCGCTCTTGCACGTAGCCGATTTTACTTAACATTGTCATCTTTCCATGTGTGTGTGTCTTATTAACTGGGGTTGATAGTGTTGAAAGACATGCTGTTGGTGAACCTGAAGGGTCAGGTTTGTTCTGTAAAGTATGGAAGCGGGACAGAGCAACGAGTGGCCAAGTTAGCCAGGACTTTTCTGATGTCAGTGATTTGTATATTCTAATTCTATGGATTTCCATGGAAGAGAATCTGAGACTGGAGCTACAAAACCAGACGCTGAGTTGAACTTCTACATAGAAATTACTTGAGATTCAAAGTTTCAACTCTTTTCATTCTTTTATTAGCATATAACTTCTTGGTTTTTTACTAATGACTATTAATATTATCGCAAGATCATATGAATTCAGAGTTCTTATTTCCTTAGGGAGAAGCAGATGACAGGCTATAATATTAAAAATAGTCCTATCTCAAAGACAATAACAAAACAGAAATTCAGGCTAAAAGAAACAATTGACTAAACTTGCCTAGTGATAATGTATATACACACACACACACTTCATGGGATGTTCTTCATGTGACCATGGTCCATTTTCACTACATAAAAAGTAAGTGATGGAGCTGGGCAGAAAGTAGGAGTTAATAGTTTAGAAACTGGGAGAAAAAACAATAATATAAAAACATTCTAGAGTGTAGAAGAAATTTAAGCACTCCAATGAAGTTGCCAAATAAAGTCTAAATTCCATATAATGGCTTAAAAGGCCTCACAAGACTAGTCCCTCTCCCCTTTCATTTGCTACTTCCTGGTTCTGCTCACTCCTTTTTGGCCATTCTGGCTGCTTTCCTCTTCCAACAATAAAAAATTTGTTTCTGCTCCAAAGACCTTCACTTTATTTAATCTTTTTTTTTCCCAAAATTGGTCTCCTTAGAACATCCATCTCTAGGTATCAATATATTTAATATCAACTCTTATTATACTCCATTTTCTTGCTCTATTTTATTATTTATGACCAGACAGTATTATTTATATTTCATGTATCTCCTGCACTGTAATGAAGCTCCATGCAGCAGGCCTGTTCTCTTCTAGAGATTAGTACAATAACATTCCCTGAAGTATTGTTACTATTCCTAGTCTCTTTCTCCACATGCATCTGTGGATACACCATGGTTACATTAGTATTCCTAACACCAAGATGCAATCTCATGAATACATTGTTGAAATCATTGAATTCTTGCTTATTGCTTACAAAATTAAGTCAAATTCTTCACAAAGGTGATTTGATTCAGTACCAGCCTGGCTTTTATGATCTTACCATTCATCAAAACTTTATTTAACCAAATGGGATTTTGCAATGTGCTTTTAAAAATGTCCTCTATAT
This sequence comes from Urocitellus parryii, assembly GCF_045843805.1. Taxonomy (NCBI): domain Eukaryota; kingdom Metazoa; phylum Chordata; class Mammalia; order Rodentia; family Sciuridae; genus Urocitellus; species Urocitellus parryii. Next base: position 1,585,452 of record NC_135544.1, read on the forward strand.
TGTCATCTCCATATTGTCAAAATTTTGCCCATCTTTTAAGTCTTATCTTAAATTATTCCCTCATAATAAGGATATTTCTAATTCTTTTTGATTGTGAATTTACCCCACTCTGCATCCCTGAAGAACTTGCTCTACATTAGTTTACTGAATTTATCTTGTCTTTACCTCTGCATTCCATTACAAGACCAAGACTTTACTCAATTCCAGTTGAACTCAGCACAGCAGAGTGCAAGACTAATGGTAAGTGTGCATTTATTGCACACTTTTTGATTGCTGATAGAAGGGGTGAGTGCTGGATCAGAAATACTGGAATAAAACCATTATTAATTCCATTATACAGATGAGGTTAGGAAACTCATTTAATTCAACATGACAGTTGTGGAACTAGATTCCAACTCAGGTATCTTATTGCTAGGGTAAATGCTATTGTGAGGAGAGACAGGAATATGATTGGAAAAAAAGACCGTAGGGAGCTTTACTTAAACCACAGAATTTGGGGATATAACATCTGGCTATTTTGGGTGAAAATTTTAGGATTTTCAAATAATTTTTCCCTCATGGCTGGTAGAAACAGTTTCTTTTTGAGCTTGATAAATCTCTGTGTTGCAATATCTTTTTGATGGAAATGATGTGCTGTCCAGATTTACAAAACAATTCTGAAAATATGCATTCTACAGTGCCTCTCAATAGAGCCACCTGGACTTTAAACAGTCAACAATGTTTGCTCAAGATGATGAAGGGACCAGGGAATAAATACTCAGGAAGCCTTGGCATCCGGAAAATAAATTACATTTATACACATACTCTGGGGCCATCACACAAAGCTCTTTAATGAGAATAGAGACTACTTATTCTTGTTCATAAAACAATCTCTGTGTGGATGTTTGTAGGTGGTTTGTACATCCCAAGATTTTGTTCTTACAGGTCAGACGTACAGATTTCTCACACATATCGTTGTACGAACCACTTACAAGAGAAGATGAACTACATTGATAAGGGTTTCAACATTTCTTGGACTTGAAATCCATAATAATCTCTGGAGGCCCTTTAGCACATTTTTATTAGGTATTTGACCACGTGGCATAGTGGAAACTATATTAAACTTGAATTTAGGAGCCTAGGCCTTTCTCTCACTAGTTTATGATCTGGGAAAGCCAGTATAAAATAGGGAAGGTTGGTTTGAAAAAAAAAATTCCAATTACAAATTCTGATTTTATGCAGTTCATACCAAGATGTACAAAAGCAAACTGCATAGTTCATAAGAATCTATATCAATAATAGATAGTCTTGTCTTATACTTTCTTATAATAACATTTCCTGAACTCCAGTAAGTGATATTAACAATACAAAGTCTTGGTATTTACACTTGGGAGAGGAACTGGATTAGATGTTATTGGTGAAAACCAAGCTCTATTTGATAGGGTGAAGGAAAGTAAGTCTATGTGCTTCTTCTTCTTAGGTTGAACCGTTCAACCATGAACAAAGATGGATAGTACCTCCACGTATGGATCAATACAAAGTTTTGTGACTCCTCAATCGCTGTTACCATTTGGATCTCCAATATTCCCCCAAAGTCATGTATTTAAAGTTTTGATTCCCAGAGTGGCTCTGTTGGTTGGTAGTGGAACCTTTAGGAATTGTGGACTAGTGAAAGAAAGTTAGGTCATTAGTCATGTGCTGTGAAGGAATTGTTGGGTTCCAAGACTCTTCCCCTCTCTCTTTTTGCTTCCTGGCCCCCATGAGGTGAATTGCTTTGCTCTACCAAGTGCTCCCCACTAGGATGTTCTGCCTCACCACAGCCTAAAGAACAATGGAGTCAACCAAACAGGGACTGAAATGTCTGAAACAGTGAAACAAAATAAATCTCTTCTCCTTTAACTTGACTTTCTCAAGTATTTTGTCACAGTAATGGAAAACTGACTAACACAATGATCCTAAAAACATTCAGTCTTAGGGAATATATCATTGAAATGTGTTGAAGTAGAAATAAAATGAAATTCAACTCAAACTATGTAAAAAGTAGGGGAATTCATTTAAAACACTGTTTACCTTCTTCCAGAACTATTTTTTTCAAAATATATTTACACAGACATTTATATACAAATATATATATGATATACCTATCTGTAATATATACAAAAGTGCATGCAATATAGATGTTGTGTGATTTAGCCCATGCAAATAGGCCAATATAAAAATGATTTTTAACCTTTTTTTCCTTCATATATTTAGGATTATAACAGTTCATACAATACTATTACTTTCATTTTAGCCATTGTATAGTACTCTATTTTTAATTAGTCCTTATTCATATGGACATTTAACTTGTTTCCAATTGCATGCATAAAGACAAAGTATCTAATGAATTATTCACCCACTAAGGCAAGAGAGGCTTCCCCAACCAGAATACTTGTTATGGTAATGTCTCTATTGCTGGTTTTGCCCAGCTATCAGGTTTTTACTTGAACATAAGTTTTCATTTTTCTGGGAGAAATGCCTAGGACTACAATTGTTGAGCCATATGGTATTTGTAAATTAGTATTTTAAGAAGCCGCCAAGATTTTCCAGAATGAAAATACTATTTCACATTGCAAGTAAGAGTGATCCAGTCTATCTGTATGCTTTTTAGCATTTAGAATTTCAGTACTTTTTTTATTTTAGCTATTTTTATAGGTGTCTAGTTATATCTCATTGTTGTTTTAATTTTCATTAACTTACCTCATATGTATTCAATATTATTTTAATTTACATTTGTTTCATTGGCTAATTGTGGTGAGCATATTTTCATGTGAGTATCTGATACCTGCATAGCCTTGGCAGAGAAATGTCTCTTCGTATCTTTTGTCTATTTTCTAATTGGATTGTTTGCGCTCAATAATTGTCTTTTTGTCAGACATAGAATTTCAAATATTTAATACAAGCCAGTAAACTGTCATTTTATTCACTTCATGTGGACTTTCCCAAAGTAAAAGTTTAATAGTTTATTTTTGGTGATGCTCATTTATTGTTTCTTCCTTAGACTGATTATATGTTTGTGGTCAACACTAAGAACCATATCTGTCTCTATATACCAATGATTTTTCTCCAACTTTTACATAAAAGTGTATATATATTTATCTCTGTGGTCCACTATGAACAAAAGTCTGTATGAGGTGTGAGATTTTAAGTCAAAGTTCAAATTTTACCTCTGATTGTCCAGTTTGTTTCAGAACCATTTTTTAATAAATAATATCTTTAGAATGCTCATCAAAAATCACCAAGGCATATTTTTCAGGTCTATTTCTAATTTTTCTGTTCAGTTCCATTGACCTATTTATCCACCATGCTGTCTAGTTGACCTCAGTATTAAGTAGTCCTTTCCCCCATGTTATTCTTCTGTGTCAAAATTATTTATCTATTCTAGAGCATGGGTCTGTCTGCAGAAATTTCAGAATAATATGTCAACAAACAACCATGAGGGGATAAAATAGAAGTTGCATTAAACATATCGATCACCTTGAGAAAATTTCCTATGTTGAATCTTCTAAACTATGAGTGTTCTTTGATTTCTTTAATCAGTATTTCTTGGCATATATATATTGTGCTTATGTTCCTTCATATACACCTGATACCATGTTCTTGAGCATAAATGGAATTATTTTCCATTTGTTAGTATATAAACATGCAATTGACTTTTGCATGTTGATCTTGCATTCTGTGGCCTTGCTGAACTCTATTATCATTTCTAGAAGTTTTTTATAGAGTCCTTGGGGTTTTCTGTGTAGATGTTAATATCATCTGGAGATAGGAACAATTTTATTTCTTTATTAAAAATAATATGCCTTTATTTCTCTTGCCTTATTTGTGGCAAAATTATAGTAGTATGTTAAATAAGAGTGCATGGTAACAGTGACATCTTGCCTTGTGTCTGACCTTAGGGAGAAAGCTTTCAGAGTTTCACATTTACCTCTAACATTTTGTTCATGTTCTTTATCAAATCAAGGCAATACACCTTTATTCCTAATTTGATGACAGTACTTACTGTCTCAATTGATTTTATGTGTTTTTTCTTTTTTCCCTTAGTGGATTTCTTCTTTGGTGGATTACTTATTGATTTTCTAAACTTTAACAAGTCTTGCATACTTGGAATAATTCCCACTTAGTTATGGTGTTTAATTTTTCTTGTACATTAATAGATTTAGTGTGTTAATATTTTGTTTAATATTTGTGTCAGTTCATGAGAGAAATTTATATATGATTTTCTTTATGTTTACTCTATTCGGGAGATTTTTGTTATCACATTAATAATTGATTTATAAACATGAATTGGAAGCGATACCTCAACTTGTGTAATTCTTTTGATCCTTCCTCTTGTAATCTTTTTCTAGAAGGTTATATAAATGGTTCTGCTATGTGGCATTTTCATTATCATTACTTTTAGACTTTCTGAAATTTCACTTGTGATGTCCAATTTGGCATCAAGTTTATTTAAGAGCGATTATTTAATTTTCTAGTTGGAAAAATCCTTTCACGTTTGAATTTTAATATTAGTTACATAACTAATATTGTTAAATGCAGAATGATGTTACAGTTTTACATTTTATAACACTGTTGTCAAAGAATGTTATTTGTAGTACTTCTATGTGGGAAACGTTTATTGTGGTTTTCTCGAGGCCATATAAAATCATATTTTATGATTAAAAGATTTATTTCTTATCAAATTATGAAGCTTAATAAATTTCAATTGGGTACATCTTCCATTACAAATTTCTATAGCCATAATTATTTTTATGTATTTCATTTGTCATGGGCTAAAAATGTAAGTTGCAACTTCCTATGACAAATGTATATATTTAATTGACAAAAAAATATTTATTATAATCTACTAGAGTTATTCTTTATGGGTTTTTCTCTCTCTTTTTTCCCAAGACTTGTTAGTAGTTATAAGTATTATTATATAATATTGATATCACAGGCATGTTTTACTGTTAGTTCTTCTTATAAAGTACCTTTGTTTGTTTCATTTAATCCTCTTATTCCTGAATTTGACATTTTCTAAAAGAAAGAACCTATACCTTCTTTTAATTTCCTTGCCTTTTCTTGTCATGTTATTGTGGGTCCTTTACAGTTTCCCAAATTCCTTTCTTTTATATATTTTTGTTGCATACAATATATAGCTAAGTACTTCCTTGTGATCAGTGCTGAGAGCTTTTAAGTTTTAATTAGGTGATTTTATCCTATTTGTGTTTGTTGCAGGGATACATATTTAAACTTAAGGTCATCATATTTCATTTTATGCTCTTTAGTTATTTTTTTCCTCTTTAAAAAGTATTTCTCTGTATGATACCAATTTTCTTAATTGTATATACATGTGTTCCCGAGGGTAATTTGTTGATTTAATTTTCTGTTTTCTTAGTTCTTTGAGTGTAATCACTTAGAATATTCAGTTATTTCTTTATATAATATTGATATTACCATTGTAAGCAAATACAAAAATATGGCACTCTGTGGTGAGCCGTTTCTGTGAACTGTGGCCGCCATTACAAGATGGCGCTGGTTTCCCCTGTAGTCTGTGACAAACAACTCCTTATCAGAATGAGTTGGCACGCTGTGACTTGGCACCCTATGAGAAAAGTCCACGTGGCAGTTGTGCATTGGGGCTTTATCTGCTTTATTAAGGCTGGGGCACACGGGAGTGGGGGTAGTGGCAGTAGCAGTAGAAGTAGTAGTAGGAGTAGCAGTAGAAGCTAAAAGACATGTCAATACAAAGGCCTGAATAAACTGCTGAAAGAAGATTCCTGAGTTGCGTCTTCCTTGCGGGCAAGGGGTCGCGACAAGTGGTGCCGAGACCCGGGAACCAGAACTTTCAGTCAGTCAGGGGTGGTGCACCGGTTAGTCCCAGGTAAGTGGGATCTGCTATGAAAGCAGGGATAGTCCCAGTAAGTGGGATCCGCGTCCAAAGCGGGGTCAGCTCCTCTACAAAGAAAGAGAGAGCCTCATATTTATTGCAGCTGCACTGTGTACTTTCACTTTTGTTTTCTGTGTTTCTTTTGTTGTGTCATCTCGTTTTTGTTTTTTGTGGTATCTCTTGTTGTTTTTTGTGCGTCTTTTGTTGTTGTGTCATGGGTGTCGCATCTTCAAGTCCGCTCCTCCTGGCCCTAGATGACCTGTTACGTTCCAAGGGCCTGGAAGTGAAACGTAGTACTTTAGAGAGATTTTTACAGAAGACAGATATTGCTGCACCATGGTTTGCATTCTCGGGCAGCTTTACTATACCTAGCTGGGATAAATTAGGCAAAGACCTTGACTTTGCTTCTGAGCAGGGCATATTAGAGGGTGGGGTGATACCCCTTTGGAAGATGGTCCGTAGTTGCCTCACAGATGACAGATGTCAGGAAGCACTTACTAAAGGACAGGAAGTTTTAGAGCAATTACATGAGGAGAAGTCAGAGACGGCAGAAAGTGAGGTATCTCAGGAGGATGGGAGTGTGCGGAGCATGAAACAGGGGAGGAGGCGGCTGTCTCCGGCAAGAAGTGAGATATCTCAGAAGGATGGGAATGTACGAAATGTTAAACAGAGGAGAAGGCTCTATCCAGACTTGACTGAGTTAAAAACTCTCAAGGACACAAGTAGCTCGGACAGTTCTGAGGAATTAGATCCACCCTAGCCGCTCTCAACCCCGCCTTCTCATCTTCCCCCTCCCTATCAGGCCCACAGAAAAGTCTTAATTGACCTTCTCCAGAATATTCACCATGGCTTATTTTAGGACTTTCAACAAAAGAATCTTTACAAAAAGGTTCAATATAGATAAAACTTGCTATTTTCATGTTGCCCTGTTTTATTTGGCCACTGTCTGAAAAAATCAGCACTCCAGGTGCTGGACACTCCCTTACTAGTTTTTCACAAAAATATGTAACAAGGCCTCTGGCCTTGAGCTGGGCTTCACAGTGCTGACTACATTTCTAAGATAAGGGAGTTACTAACTGGGCTCCATGGTAACAGCTGGCAGGAGGAAGAACTGGAAAGGGAGATAGAGAAACTGGAGGGTCGAGTGAAAAAGTCAAGATTTAAAGCACCTACAGCCCCGATCGCTGTCACGCTCCCTCCTTATAACCCCGATTGGGACAAGGACAACCCCAGAAGGCTGGGGGGTGTTCAGTGGCAGCCTAAGACGGCCCAAACTTCCCAGTAATTGAAAACTTGGATGCCGATGGACAGCCGGCCAGAGTACATGTTCCTTTAGCCTTTAAGGATATTAAACAACTAAAGGAGGCAGTTACTAATTACGGATCCCATGCCCCCTTTACATTGACTCTCTTCGAGTCTTTCTCTGCCAATCAGCTGACACCTAGTGACTGGCAACAGCTTTGCATGGCTGTGTTGTCCGGAGGGGATTTTTTGTTGTGGAAAAGTGAAAATCAAGAGAGGTGTCGCGAACTAGCCCGAGTCAATCAGGACACCGGCTTCCCACGGCATAACCTTGAAATGTTAACAGGCTTGGGATTATATGCTATCATAAATCAACAAATTAATTATAATCCTGGGGTCTATGCTCAGATAGCTACAGCAGCCATTTAGGCTTGGAAGGCTCTACCTATTTCAAATGCTAAAACAAAAATTTCAAAAATTGCTCAAGGACCCTCTGAGCCTTATTCTGACTTCATTGCCTGATTGATGCAGGTGGCAGGGAAAATATTCCCTAACTTGGAACAAGCCACGCTGGTCATTAAGCAATTGGCTCTTAAAAATGTAAACTCCTATTGCCAAAATGCCATTAAATCTACCAGAGCAAAGAGTGTTGATGACATGATTCGAGCTTGTAAGGATATTGATGGAGCTCATATTACTGGACAGGTTCTGGCCGCTGCCCTCAAAACAGGAACAGGGGCCCGCCCCAAGGTCTACTGGGCAATCCAGGGACGGAATTATACCCTGGGGAGTGGGCAACTTCGTCACCTCCCACGGACCAACCCCTTTCTATCTGTAGACTCCCCAGGGGAACGCCAGGAAGTGCAGGATGTACACGAGCTGCAACCGCAGGTCACAGAGACAGAACAGGCTGCTACCGCAATAAGATCTTGGCCAGGTGGGGGGAAAATGCAGACAAAATCAAACAAAATGCAATCTGCTAGGAAAACTTGGGGAACTTTTGCCCCGAAAATGGGCAGCGGACTCCATGTTGTTTACATCACCATGGTAACCATGGGGTGCCTGGCCGGAAGAGTAGCTTCCTGGTCCCACCTCCCACACCTTTTCGGGCTTCTGATTGGTTCTTCCACAGTCACTCATACAGGACTTCTAGTCCCGCCTTCCAGCCACTAACCTGTACTGCTGTGTTTCAGGTTTCTACCGGAGCTGCTCAGAGCCTGTATTTTTTTTACAACAAAATGCCTACCTGTAAATGCTAATGAAAGATATCTTTTTCAGACAAAATTTAATTCCACAGGTTTCTATGTTACAGTCCTAAATTTAAGCTAATTCTAAGTTAAATAACCTGACTTTTTCTCTATAGTTGTGTTACTGAATAATGTTCTATTGATGAGAGATATCAAATATGCTTCTTTATATTTTACTTTTAATTTTGAAGGTTATGAGGATGCATTTGCTCGCCACAGGAACAAGCCGGCAAAGTTCCTGTGATGACCAAAAAATCCTTATTTTCATTGCTAACTATAAAAATAAAAATGTATACTCAAGGATCTTATTTCAGTTACATCAAGTGACGTCACATAGAAGAGTGCACTCCTAGTTAAAAATAAATTACAATGGATCCAAATATTTTAAGACCACGTGGTTACATAAAGTTAATACAATTATAAGTTATGTTCTTATTCTTAATATATATATATTTTAGATATTTAGATAACCTATATTTGTTAATCTATAAATTAATTAGTACATGCCTAATTAATTAGTTAATATATATTTGCCTAATTGTTTTTCTTCAACAGAAAACCCATAATTTATGTTTTATATTTACATTTATCAGATACTCTGCCTTTTCAGTTACAGATATTTGAGATAAATGTGTTTACTATAAATTTGCTTTTCAGTAAAAATACAATCAAGTAATTTCTAAATCTCAAAGTAGAATTAATCAACACATTTTATCTGGGATTTTGGCTGCTAATCAAAGGATAGATCTGCTTCAAGTTCAAGTTGAGGAATTGTCTGACCTAGTACATTTGGGTTGTATTGATCAAGGAGCACATTTATGTATAACCTCTGTCAGATTTTATGATTCCAGAAATGCCTCATGCATCATTGGAGAGTATCTATCCGGAACCTGGTCCATGGAAGCAGAAAACTTGATCCAGTCTCAACTAACTCAGATTGCTGTTTTGAATAGCACCCATGTCGATCCAGTGACCTTGAGTCAATTCACCACTTGGATATTTTGGATATCTTCTGCCTTTTCCTTTTTTAAGGAATGGGTGGGAATAGGCATTTTTGGTGCAATGTGTTGCTTTGGTATGTTTCTCTGCTTGTAGTTTCTCTGTTGCCTCAAGGCCCTTAGTGCTCACGATAAGGCTATGATCATACAAGCTCTTGCTGCTTTAGAAAATGGCAACTCGCCACAGGTCTGGCTTGCGCATCTTAAACAGTAAACCTTTGACATGGTCGTTGCACCCCAAGTTATTATAACATTGCACTGGGATCGACATGTCCTTCTTTTGTCACTCTTCTAATGCTGGAACTTCTACCATATCTTTCCTTTGTGCATACCTCTCCTCCCTGCCTTTCTGCACTAGGATCTTTGCTAGCTAATCTTACAGTCCAACTACACCTGCCATTTGATGGTGATGGTCATGGGTCCTGTTTATGGAGGCGGTTACCATGACAATGTCCTGTTGGCCACAACACGCTGAGCTGATCTTGTAGTACCCAGTGACGGGCAACTTCCACGCTTGCGCTGCAACCTAAGACAGGGGAATGGGGCCTCCCCAGAGACGGGTAAGCAGTGCAGGGGCGGTGGACGACCTAAGACAGGGGCTACTTGATTCCCTTTGACATGCAATAAACAAAAGAGGGGAACTTGCTGGTAGCAGGCCTTCCCTGGCCCCCAGGGGCCCAGCCCCTAATTCTTTGTTCTGCATGTCGAAGTGGCCAGCTCACTAGGCCTCCTGTTTTTCCGCCTGAGACACATGTATTCCACTGGAACATCTTGGCCTTTATCTAACAATGGCAGATGTCACGACCGAATTTCTCCCCTTTTCTGCTGTCCGTGCCTTTCTTTCAGGGTGTTGCCAACTTAATTTTGTCTGCACTACAAAGACAGCCTCAGCTGTCCCCCTTTGTCTACCATCGTCACGATACAGGATGCGAGGCAAGGCACTGCACTTGAGTGATCCACTTGAGTGGACCTCAAGGGGAGCATGTCCTACTGCATGCGGGTTGGACGTCCACGCCCCGCCCCACGAAAAAAGGCGTCGGCTGATATGGCCTCAGGTTTGGGGAAGGGCCCTCCTTAAGGCTGGGCCATACTATGCAGCCACTTCTGCACAGTGGGATAGGACCTCTACTCTCGCCTGTATTGTCGTAATAAAACAAAAAAGGGGGAACTGTGGTGAGCCGTTTCTGTGAACTGTGGCCGCCATTACAAGATGGCGCTGGTTTCCCCTGTAGTCTGTGACAAACAACTCCTTATCAGAATGAGTTGGCACGCTGTGACTTGGCACCCTATGAGAAAAGTCCACGTGGCAGCTTCGCATTGGGACTTTATCTGCTTTATTAAGGCTGGGGCACACGGGAGTGGGGGTAGTGGCAGTAGCAGTAGAAGTAGTAGTAGGAGTAGCAGTAGAAGCTAAAAGACATGTCAATACAAAGGCCTGAATAAACTGCTGAAAGAAGATTCCTGAGTTGCGTCTTCCTTGCGGGCAAGGGGTCGCGACAGCACTCTTTTCTATTTTCCCCTTCTCCACCTGACTGAAGTTCTTATATTTTATTTGTTTTTTTAATGATGAAATTTGTATCTTTAAATATAATTTTATATCTATTACTTGATATACTGATTTTTAGTTGTATATTTTGTTTGCTATATTTATAACCTTCCCATTTTCACCACTTTATCTTCCAAATTTTATAATATTTTAATTTTTATGTATTTATTAAATATCATGTTTACATTCTGGTCTTGGATCACTGTTCTGCTTCTCTTTTATCTACTTGGCTTCATGCTTATTGACAGCCCTCTATTAATAGTTTCTGCATTCATGTCTGCATTGACTAAAGTGATCCCTTGAAAACTTCTATTATAAATGTGCCTGTAACTATAGTTCTCTAATTCTTGTTTATTAATTTTTTTAACTTTGGGCATAAGGTTTTCATATCAAGCTTTATTTCTTTCAAAAATTAGTAGGCATTGTCTCATTTTATATTTTTGTGGCTAGGTTTCTGTGATCTGCTGTGATTGTATTTCCTATTACAGGTAGCAATTTTTTTTTTTTTGCCTGAATGCCCCGAATATTCTCCATTTAGTTTGAAATCAGTAAATTTATTAGCATATGTCTTGATGATGCTCATTTGTGTTTTTTCTTTAACACAATAATAGGCCCTCCTTCAAGTTACCTTTTTTAATATAACCTTAATTGTGGATGAGACTTCATCCATCTTCGTGATAATAGAAATGCCTGGGATACAGGAAGTGCTCAATAAGTTTTTGTTGTTGTTATACCTGGAATTTGTTTTTAAATTAAAACTAATTTTTTGTAAGCCATTCTATGTTTGTATTTTTGAGGAAAAGTGATTTTGCATATATTGTAAAATTTATTTTTTCTATGATCTTTGTGAATTTTGCTCATTTTAATTCACTCATATGATTCAATTCTGTCCATTATGTATTTCCTTGCATTTCCACAAGTGTCTCTTTTCCAGTTTCCAAGAGGAACTTCATTCCCATGACAAGGAAACATTTTCTTCCATTTCTTTCCTTAGTTCAACTAGCTTACTTTTCGCCTCTCGATGTCTTTTTCCTGAAGTTTCTCTTTATGGTGGCATTTCTGTTCCAGAAGGTATTTTTAAAAGGTAATTATTTTATAACATTTTTTATTTAAATAGCTATGAGTTTTATGCTTAGGTTTTTTCTTTTTAAACAACTGTGAATTATAGGTTATAGATTTGCTTCGCATCATTGTGCATTGGAGTCGTGTTCTTAACGATTTTCCGTTTACATAAGAAGTGTTCTTCCTCGCTCCACAATTTCAGGTGTGGAGGGGTTCCACCACTATTCTGGGACAGTAGCAATTTTCCTTGATTTCAAGTGGCAACCTTAATGATAGGGTTTTATATGCAAAATGTTTAACTTTGTTTCTTCCATCCAAAAGAGATCAATCAACAGCTGCAGTATTACACCCGGATTCATATTTCATTTTATCCAGTATGGCTTATTGCAAACTGCTTGTTATGAATGCTGTTTATCTGACCCACTTCCCCACTTTTTTTCAGTGTCAAATGAAAGACAGTATCTCCTATCTTAAATTTTTTTTTTCCAAAATCGGACTTTTGGGTTTGCTCCTTAATATATGCTATGTGCTTTGAAATGCTGAGCTTTACCAGCCTTTCTCAGATATGCAGCCACTGGTGACTTGAACTCAACTAATTTATAGTAAATGTGGAGTTTGGGTTCTTCTTTCTCATCTCTCACTTTCTTTCTCTCTCTTTGCTTGGTGACAATTTCTGAGAAGAAAGAGGGGAGGTAGAAACCTCATTATTCTGTTGTCTTTATACCAGAAGTCCTTTATCACTATTGCATCCCCAAGATAATGGCAAAATGTGAAGCATTTTACTGGTCATATGTCTTGGAACAGAAAGATTTGGGGATCTCTTCCTTCAGTACTGATCAAGAAATTAACACTAAAAATATATTTCTTGGGATTCAGTGCATATGATGGAAAGAATGACTGTATGCTGCAACATCTTTCCTAATGAGAGCCAACGGGGCCCAAATGGACCAAACAGAATGGTTGAACTTTTCTGTCTTGAATTGGGACAAACTATTCCTGTGCTCTGGGTGATGGATCCTATAAAGAATTACTAACCTATGCCAAATGATCTGCCTTAGTTTTGTGTAGCCTCTGTAACAAATTAGCACCTACTTGATTTCTTAAAACAATAGATTTATTGTTGCACAGTTATAGAGGCCGGAAGTCTGAAATTGGTATTGCTGAACAAAAGTCAGGATGTTAGCAGGGCCACAGTCCCTCCAGAGGCTCTGGAGATGCATCTGTTGTGTCTTCCCTTGGCTGTCAGCATATCTTGGATCTTGGTTGCATCACTCCAATCTCTTCCTCCAACTTCACAGTGTCTTCTCCTCTGTGTCCCTTATCTCCCTCTTTTATAAAGACTATGTTTCCATTAGGGTTCACCCAGAAATTCCAGGACAATCTACCAACTTGAAGATTCAGACACCTTTTTTCAACAGTTTATATTTTCAGGTCCTAGGGATTAAGATCCAGTATTTTTGAGAGTTGTTACTAGACTATCACACTAATAAAACACCCATTTCTAAAATATCAGCTGTTGATGCATAAACCACATCATTGCACGCATTCTGCAGACTGGCACCCATTTATCTACATCCATAAATGGGTCTCACAAAGCTTTTCAACTAAAAGAACTATTGGTTTTAATAGAGACATATGGAATGCCATGAGCTAAAATGGAAAAAGAAACTTTAGAAACAGCAAACAATCTTTCTCCTGTTAACCATTCAGTTTAAGTTATTATCTAAGATTGTCTATAGGACAATAGAAACAAACACAAATGAGCTGATCCATCAAGGAGCATAAATGGGGTATACTTGTTGAAAGTCATCTAGAGTCAATGCCCTGAGTCTAGGAGACAAACAGCTACAACCAGCAGAATCAATTAGGTAGTCAAAAGGATTATTACTTACAATAAGACAGTTCTGTCTATCTTCCAAATGCCATCAAAGTTGAAATTAAGAAGAGCAGAAAGTATAAAACAAGGCAACTGGTCCAATGACTCAGCTGAGTGAAACTTGAGTACAGTTTATAGTGGAATTTATAACTGAGCCAACAAAATTAACTCATTCAACATGTATGAAATGCAACCAAAAGGATGCTTTGCTTTCCTAAGGATATGAGCAGGAATATAGTGCAGAGAGGATTTCAATGACAGACAGTGGACAAGGATCCTCATTAAATAAACAGCTGTATGACTTCCAACTCTGGGAGTTCTTATTTAACTTGGTGCAGATTTGAACCTAGAGGTATGATGAGTTAAAAAATGTGATCTCCTGCAATCATTCAAGGTGCGATAGTGATGACGTTGTGATGTCAAACCTTCACCATCTCTTCCCCAGGAGCATGAACTTTTGGGTTTCAGAAGTAAATACGGCTAGAATATTGTAATTAGTAGTAACTAGGGAGAAGACAATTGGATTAATTACAGCTTTTACTTCTTCAACTGGTTAAAGCCCGGTGTTAATTGAGGTCAATGACGTGGGTTCAGTTCCTCTAAGGGCCAGAAGGTTTTGCTTAGTTTTGGGGCAAGAGGCTGCTACACTGGTCCCCCATCTGTCATCTAACTAATGTGTGTCATCAATCCTGGAGACGAGGAAAATAAACCGAAGTCCATGCCCTGTGAGCAAATACGTCATCATCATTATAGAATCCTACTTTTACAGAATCTGAGCATTGAATGAAATAGTGTGACCTTCACAAAGGAGATATTAGTATCATTACAATTAAGATATTTTAAAAGCTAGGACTTCGTATTGTTAATCTTTGAATGTCCTTTCTTTGGGAAATGTTTTGGTTGGGATGACATACCAGTGAAGGTTTGACTAGAAAAGTAGGATCACTCTGACTGATATAAAATAATCAGATTAAATAAACATTCCATGTTAAGTCAGATACTTCTACATCTGTGCTGGGCCTGGAGACAGCATATCAGGCAGTTGTGAATGGGGTGGATTGATAGTGGAGATGGTAAGAGTGACAGGAACTCACAAGGTAGGAACCTGCCTCTGCCTCTTATCACCTTCAGGCCCCAGCTACACAAGAAGCTGGGGCCTTTCTATCCAAGAGTGATGCGTGAATCTGGTCAGTATTTGGAGAAACTGGTGGAGGAGGTCTGACAGGACCTCTAGTTTGAGGAGCTCAGTTTGGATTTAAGGGCCCAGCTGCTGCCTCATAACAAGACCAAACAATAAAAAGTATGAGCTATGATGAAAATCAGTGCCCTGCACCAATCTTAAGAGTATAAAATAAAATATAGGTTGTTACTTCAAGCCTTCCTTTTTCCAAATCTCATACAAATCATCACTTGTGGGCCATGCTAACCCAGAAATGTACAAAGAAGGGGATTCTGAGAAATATAGTTTTGGTTTAGCTCAATTGACACAGCACAAATCCACCATAGAAGAGATTTTAATTTAAAAATTCTTATAAATAAAGATCTATAAATTCTGTATATGTATATATGCATATATATGTGTGTATATGTATGTATTAGAAAATACAATCATGTTCTATGTAATTACATTCCAGTCATTGATGAATTGCATATATGACAGAGGTCCCATCAGGTTATACCTCCTAGTGACATCATAGCCATCTTAGTTTGTGTAATTATACTGTGATGTTTACATAACAAATCTCCCAAGGATTTTTCTTAGTATGCATCCCTTTCATCATCCCTGTTATGAATGTCTACGCACATACATACACACACACACTCACACACACACACACACACACACATGTGCGCGCACGGGAGCCCCTCTTCTTTCAAAAACAATTATTTGTTATTTTTTCCCCAAGTGCCTGGATGTGCAATCTCTCACCTGGGGCAGGTGGGTAATCAGTGCCTTCCTTTTGAAGAATTAAAGCAGGGGTCAGCAAATGGTAGTCTGTGATCCAAATCAGGACCACTGTTTATTTCTTTAAAATAAATAAATAAATAAAGTTTCATTGGAACATAAGCCCTCCCATTTATTATGCATTCTCTAAAGCTGTTCTCTCACTATAACACCAGAGTTGAACAGTTGCAACAGAAACTATATGGACTGCAAAGCCTGAAATATTTGCTATCCATTCCTTTGCAGAAAAATCTTACTGACCCCCATTCTAAAGCTCCACATTAGGCTGTTATTTTACTGGCCTAATTCTGAACCTTTCATAGAGAGCTCATATCTCCCCCAAAGCCCTCTTAATCCAGAAATCTCTCCCTTTAATCTATTTTTTTTGCCTCAATTCTAAAAATGCTATAACTAGGATTAGATTAAACTTCTAGAAAGCATCTGGAAGTAAAAATTATAAATTTGCCAATAGACCACCCTGTCTTATCCATCCCCATTGAAAATGATTAGATTCCATTGACTTATCGAGTTTGTTTAGTAAGCTTCAGCCTGAAGACACAATGTGAAAAGGACACTGAATTGGAGATTCAGGATGGTCAGATGGCCAGTTCAAATCTGTGCCTGGCTGGGTTGACGAGATGTGCTTGAGCCTTTTAAAAGAAAGTTACACTGGGGCTGGGGATGTGGCTCAAGCGGTAGCCCGCTCGCCTGGCATGCGTGCGACCCGGGTTCGATCCTCAGCACCACATACCAACAAAGATGTTGTGTCCGCCGAGAACTAAAAAATAAATATTAAAAATTCTCTCTCTCCTCTCTCACTCTCTCTTTAAAAAAAAAAAACATTTAAAAAAAATAAATAAATAAATAAAAGAAAGTTACAGGTATTTATGCCTGGTAGCCAATGTATGAGAGAGGTGAAAACAGAATGCCCACTTCCCCACATCCTAATTTTGTTAAAAAAAACAACTGCAGTTTTAAGTGTCTGTCCTTATGAATTCATGTGTTGGAAGCATGATTCCCATTGCAACAGGACTGGGAGGTGGGGCCTAGTGAGAGGTATTTGGATCATGGGATAGATTGATGTCATTATTGTGGGTGTGT
The DNA here is from genome assembly GCF_045843805.1 of Urocitellus parryii. Taxonomy (NCBI): domain Eukaryota; kingdom Metazoa; phylum Chordata; class Mammalia; order Rodentia; family Sciuridae; genus Urocitellus; species Urocitellus parryii. Next base: position 1,602,356 of record NC_135544.1, read on the forward strand.
GTTAGTCATCCCAAGTTCAGATTGTTACAAAGTAATTCAGCCAAATGAATTTTTTTCTTCATAAATCATCTATTCTCAGGTGGTCTAATATAGCTACAGAGAATGAACCAAGATAGCAGCTATGTTAAGAAGAGATGGTTTTCTCTCCCAGCATATGCTAGCTAAAAAAAGTCAGTCCAGGAAAACTCAAAAAACTGCAAAAGAATCCTTCTAGTTAAAATCAGACTTAAGTATAGATGTCTGCACCCAGGTTATAGCCATAAGTCCATGCGTTTGACGGGTAAACCTTGACTCCATCAACTTCATGGTGTAATTGAGCCTCCAGCTCTTTGGTGAGGCTTGCTAGCTCAGCAAGGAAGTCAATTGTCACTCACTCACTTTATTGCTTTCCTAATGGATCCCTGCCACTGCTATCTTCCTGATCTTCTCCCTTTAATCTCTTATTAGGTGTTCAGCATGTTTTTTATTTAGGTACCTGAATTTTTTTGTGTGTGTAAATGGAAAACTTTATTAATAAGATACAGATGAAATCCCCTGATTTCCTCCTGGGAGGTGACTTTCAACTCTGTGTGAAGCTAACAGTATGGTAAATAAAGGTTATTTCTCAAGGTCTCATGGGCTGAAAAGTAGGCAAAAATTAGAGCAAAGAAAGGTCTTGAGTTAACTAGCTCAGGGGCTATTATCATGGTTGCACAGCTTACTAAATACTCAAAATCACTTTCAGAGCAAGAATGACCATTCGTGCTGCTTGACTGTGGAGCTCAGTGTGTGTGTTTTAAGGTTGCAACAATGTCCCTGCTAGTTACAGCTTTCTTAATCAGTCAGAGCTCTTCCACCTTAATCCTTGTTCTTTTCAATGTTCCATTTTGCACTGCTGTGATTCCCAGTCTTAGAAACAAAGGCACAGTAGAAAAATGCCCAAAGAATTTGAAAGAATCTGCATCTTTAGCCTGTAACAACAAAAACTTGTGGTTTCCAAGGGAATGAAATGCCAGGAAGTCACTAAACTTTCAAGAATGTTAAAACTTAATCCAAATAATCCAAAAGCAATCTACCTGGCAATCTAATTATATTTCCTTAGGAGGAAACTGCAATAGTGTTTGTTTGCATTTAATTGCCTGCCTTTAATACGTTTGTGTTGTACTCATTTCTGACTCCATTCCCAACTGAAAGGTCCCTTGTAATATTTGATTTAGCTTTCCAAACTAACCCAGGGGATTACACTTGAATTCATATATTATAAGACAAGCAAGCTCTTATTTTGTGTATGTCAGAGCTGATGTCAGTTTCTAGAAACAATCACTTGGCTTGGGCAGGTAGAAAAGAATCCTTTTTCATAGAATAGATATGAATGGGCTGATCTGTTTTGTTCTACTCTTGTATTGAAGCATTGCCAACAACACACACACAGAAAATCCTATGCTTCTCTTTCTCCCATTATGTGTTTAATGATGAAGGTAGAGAATGCTAAAAAAAATGATGCATCCCCAGCCACATGTAACAGAGAAATAGCTCTTAATGGTTCGATTCTGGCATGAGTCCCACTCCTCTATATTAGTGACAGTGTGGCTTATACTTAATTGGAAATGCCACATTTGCATATCATTCCTGAGTTTTCTTGGAGATCTCAGGGAAGCTGGGTGAAGGCTGAGGCCAAAAGTTACTTCTGACTAGCAGGAAACATCACCTCATGTGTTGTGAATTCAAATCATCTTGCCAATGTGGAGAAATGTGGACTTAATCTCAGCACATGCTTTTTTTCTATCTTGGGCTTCAGCATCGAACTGGAATTTCAATCCTTCTTCAACTATTTTACCTTTTGTAAAATGCTCTTTTCTGCCCAGAATGCCTTCCCAGGACAGCTATTTTCCTTCCCCTTTCTCCATTACTTCACAGGGATACCACTACCTCCAAACCTTACCCCAAAGACAGAAGACAAACTTTATTTATTAATTCTATTTGCATCTCCAATTTATAATTATAATGTGAAGCCATTTACAATGTTCAATACTATTTGTTAAACAAATGAACTAATATCAGTATTCTGAAATGCACTGAGGAAACACATTCTCCCACACTAAGGGGAAGAAATATTACACAGCATTTGTTAACTTCCTTTATTAAGATCCACAGTTAAGAAAAATAAAAAGACATACCAAGTGAATCTTTGGGTTAGGAGGAGTTCTAGAAATGGAAAGGGTCAAGAGACACATTTATTTTCTCTTTTACATTTTGGAATATTTTTTCTTTGTTACGGTAAGAATATGTTAGATTTATGGTATGGTAGAAGAAAACCAGAAACCTCTCATGATTAAAGTGAAACTTCAGTTAAATAAAGAATATATAAATTTTTAGAAGACATGTAACAAATGACTCAGCTAGGCATATTGATAAAACCTAAATCTACTAATAGTAATTACAGGGACTTGGAAACATGAAGCTATACAAATCATTTATGAGAGAGAGTCCATTTGGGTTAAAATGAGCTATTTGTCAACTTTTAAATTCTTTCTTCTATGTGAATGATTTGGGGGCTTTATCATAAAATAAATTAGTGTATAAGTAAATAAATAAAACAATAAAGGAGACAGCCAATTAAAGTGCATGAAATTAAAATAGCAATGGCTAAAGAGTATAAGTAGGTGGTAAGAACTGCAAGGGTAATTTAAGCTCAGCTTTGCACACTGTGCCTTTGGAGTGAGGCAAATGACCCTCTGCCAAAAGGAATATAAATACTTCCTAGAAACGAAGTCTGTTTTTCTCTCCTTTGCTTCTACCCTTGGTGGAATCTTCACTTTCAGCTCTGCTTACTTGCAAATCATCCTTTGGGAATGGATATGAAAAACAGACAAATGAATTCTTAAGGGTGCTATTGTGAATTGAGGGAACAATTTTTGTACTTAACAGATTAAAAATCAATATATCAAGCAAGAGGTATTTCTGATGGAAATTATCCTTCAGAGTCTAGCCGAGATTAAAGATGTATTCAGTACAATCACTTAACAGATATTTCAACAGGGAAATGATGGGTAAGATTGTAAAGATATGAATTAGAGTGTTTTCCAAGATACACTTTTGTAATTTTCAAGCCTGGATTCACTCGTTTGTCTCCGTATTCATTCATTCAATAAACGTTCATTGAACATCTATTATATTAAATTGTCTTGGCTCTACGAAATTTATATTGGAATAGCCACCATAAGCAATGAACAAACAAGAGAGTCTGTAATATTTGAGGTGGCAAAAGTGCCAGGAAGTTACAAAAACAGAGCAGTAGGGCCTGGCTCTTTGGAGGACCCAATTTTTAAGCCCTTGATCAGGGAACTCACCTGTGAGCTGATCTTACCAAAAAGATAGCTGAAATCTCCTGCTTATTGGTACAGAGAATAGATCTGCAAGCTTTATCTTTGATCTCTCGGACATGTGGAGATAAAAGAAGAGGTGGGGGGCTGGGGATGTGGCTCAAGTGGTAGCGTGCCCACCTGGCATGTGCGGGGCGCTGGGTTCCATCCTCAGCACCACATAAAAGTAAAATAAAGATGTTGTGCCCACCAAAAACTAAAAACTAAATATTAAAAAATTATCTCTCTTAAAAAAAAAAGAGGTGGGAGGAAAATGAGAAAGGGTGCCCATCAGGTAGGGATGCCGCAGACGTTTACGAAGGCTGAATTAGCTTTATTACCGACTGGATAAGACTGATCTATGCTGGCGCTATGACTGTGTGTGATATGTGGCCCACTGAGCAAAGCATTGGAGTTATAACAGGGCTCGGCAAGTGTGCTTTTACTGGGCCAATGTGTTCAAAGTTCTGCAATGTCAATCTCAACCCAAAGTTCTCCAGGTTAATCTTAAGCATACCTGAATGAGGTCTTTAAAAAGATAGTAAAAATAGAGCTTTGCTCCAGCCATGGTGCAAGGAGCTTTCATGGGCTCTGGATGGACGCTGTGTGCACGGGCTCTTGAGCTGCTGGAGCACAGCAGGGAATGAGCCCCCAACCCAGACCCCTCCAGCCCAGTGGAGGGAGACTTAGTAAACCTTGAACACTGTAGAGAACTCAGCTATATGGTATGGGAGAAGGTGATTTGTGATCTAATAAAAAGACTGCAGGGTGGGGTTGTGGCCCAGAGGTAGAGCCTCGCCTAGCACGTGCAAGGCCCTGGGTTTGATCCTCAGCACCACATAAAAATAAATAAAATAGGGCTGGGGTTGTAGCTCAGCAATAGAACTCTCCCCTAGCACATGAGAGGCCCTGGGTTCGAACCTCAGCACAACATAAATATAAATACATAAATAAAGGCATTGTGTCCAGCCACAACTATAAAAATTAATAAACTAACATAAAAATATTGTGTCCAACTACAATAAAAAGAAATTAAATATTTGGGCTGAGGTTGTGGCTCAGTGGTAGAGGCAATGGGTTCCATCTTTAGCACCACATAAATGTAAAAATAAAGACATGGTGTCCACCTAAAACTAAAAAATAAATATTTTTTAAAAATTAAATATTAAAAAATAGTAAAAATAATTCATAAAGTCAGTATGTAAAATATAAAATAAGCTATATGTAACTTAAAAAAAACACAGTAATTTAAACATAAGGGCTCTTTTGGCATTATCTCCCAACTCCCCTCCATCACCCAACAAGGGGGGAGGGTAAGGGAATAGCTCTTTGGTGACTTTCTTTTTGTTTCATCATCCTCCTCCCACATAGATTCCTGATCTACTTGTGTCTATTCCATTGTTTTCAACTACTCACAATGGCCTCTCCAAACTGACCCTATTTTTATATCAGAGTGGATATGGATACTTCAAACAATTGTCTGCTATATGACATTTAGTCTCTACTGTTATAGAGACTTCACTGTATTTCTTAAGCTATGGATAGTTATATTTATAATAAATCAGTAGGTCTGTGAGATGAAAGGAGTTGGGAAGTCTCATTCTCTTTCACTTAGTGTTCTAGAAAAAATGCCTCTCCTAAGTAAGACCCACAAACAGCACCGTCTCTCCTACAGGAATTTTATACATTTCCTTAAATTGGGTCCAGAAAAATATTTTCAATTTGATGTTATTTTAAAACCAGAATCTCTTACTGATAAAGGTGTGCATATACACAAAATGAAAATGTAAAAGACCAACATGGTCATGTTTAGCAGGCTTTGTGTTCTTACTGTAACGCATTTATGCTCCACACTCTATTTAAAATTTTTCTTTTCTTTCTTTGTTTTTTTTTTTGTACCAGGGATTGAACTCAGGGGTACTTGACATTAAGCCACATCCGCAGCCTTATTTTGTATTTTATTTAGAGACAGGGTCTCACTGAATTGCTTAGCACCTGGCTTTTTCTGAGGCTGGCTTTGAACTTTCAAATTTCCTGCCTCAGCCTCCTGAGCCGCTGGAATTATCAGCATGCCAAACTGGACCTGGCAAATTTTTCCATTTTTTAAAATAAAGTACATACAACTTTTGGTATATTTACATGATTCTCTGGTAATTAGTTCTGGTATACATAAGTGGAGACTGCAGGATTATAGTTTAAGAAATTGAGGTCCCAGTTAATTCAGAAATAGTTCAAGAGTCTCAAAATGTGGCAAGGGCAGGACTTGGGACTAGATCCCAGGTTTCATCCACCTGCTTTACCACCTCTAGTGACATGGTTGATGCTTTCTCCTCTATCTCTTTTGTCTACCTGAGTTCACTAATGACTGTGGTAGGCGGTTCCCAACACATAATTGCCATCCAACTGGAGTATCTGGTCTTTCTTCTTTTCTGTTAAGGACTTTCTCTGGCATCAGAGAAATTAAATATTTATTAGGTGTCCCCACAAACCTCATGTGTGAGACAATGCAAAAAAGAGGAGCATGCTTAGCTATACATAGGTACAGCTGAGAGAGTTATTATTCTTGAGGAAAATCCTCAAAATGTGGGAAATAAATATAATGGATAAAGGGGCCCATATCCATTCCTTTGGGTGAGATGATTCTGAGCATAATCAATGTGGTTTCTCAAAAGATTGAGTCCCAGTTTCCCATAGGACTGTTTATCAGTATGTCCTTATTGCCCTGCATTCTCTTCTACGTTGTTTACCTGAGCTTCATGGGCTCTTCTCCCAAATAATCTATTGGCACCAACATCCTGTTTTAGGCTTTTCCTTTAGGATGACCCAAAGTAAGACAATAACAGCCTATCACCAGTTAGAGTTCAGTTTTCAATTGAATCCACCACTAATAAAAAAATCACTAGATGAATAAGGAAGAATTAAGATAATTTGGGGTTTATACCTCATTCTTCTGTGCATTGGTTGAATTGCAACTACAAGAGCAGTCAACTGTGGATAGCACAGTTTTAGGAGCACATGAATGATTATCAGCGAGAAATCCACTTGTTGAGGACATCTTCAATAGTGATGGATAGAAGGTTCATGGAGAGAGTTGTATTCAATTTAAGAGGAATCTCTCTCTCTCTCTCTCTCTCTCTCTCTCTCTCTCTCTCTCTCTCTCTCTCTCTCTCTCTCTCTCCTTCTCTCTCATAGCTAGGAACACAAGAAATTTGAGGCTATGGTGGGGTGTTATGGTTTAAATATTTATTAGGTGTCCTCCAAAACCTCATTTGTGAGACAATGCAAAAACATTCAGAGGTAAAATAATTAGGTTATGAGAGCCTTGACCTATTTGGTGAATTAATACCCTGGTGGAGATTAACTGAGTAGCAACTAAAGGCAGGTGTAGTGTGGCAGAAGGAGGTGAACATTGGGTGTGTGACTTTGGGGTATATATTTTATTTCTGGCAAGTAAAATCTTCATGCTTTCTTATCATCATGAGAGCCACTTCCCTCAGGTATACTCTTCTGCCATGATGTTCTGCCTTCCCTCAAATTCCAAAGAATGGGGCCAGTTTTCTACAGACTGAGATTTCTGAAACCATGAGCCCCCCAAATAAAGTTTTCCTTTTTAAAAACTTTCTTGTAAGGTCTTTTAGTCACAAGAGTGAAAAAGCTGACTAAAAGAGAAACTGGTACCAGAAGTGGGTTCATTTATGTGATTAACCTAACCATGTGGTTCAGAAGCTTTTGAAGCTTTTTAGAATTTGTGGGAGGAATTTTGAAACGTTTAGCGGTGCAAGCTGGAAATACCTTAGAAAGTTGTAAGCAGAACTTACAACAATTCTGGTGGGAACTTAGAATATCAGAGTATCAATAAGATGGTGCATAGTAAAGACAGGGCTCATGAGGTTTCAGAGGAGAGGACTGTACTGGAACTTGGATTAGAGGCCATTCATGTTATGTTCTGACTAAGAGGTTGTATGCTTTTTGCCCATGTCCTGAGACTTTCTGCAAGGCTGAATTGAAAGGTGACTTAATATTAATCTGAAGGAAGAAATTTTTAGACAGCATGGTATTCAGATGGTGACATGGATATTTCTGGCAGCTTTTTTTTATCCATGTTTATAGTGATATTCAGGAGTGGAAATCATGGCAGAAAGATTTTGAAAACTTGGACTTGAAAGGCAGGAGTAAAACAGGAGCTAAGAAAAATTGCAGTTTTAAAATAAATTACTACCAGTAAAGAAGTGCTGAAGAATTTGCTCAGAGACAATAAGAAAGATTGCTGGAAAGCAGCATCTCAGGATTTGGCAAGACCATACCATCTCAGGCTTAACTGACTAAAAGTAAAATGTCCTTTGAGAAGAGACCAGTGGGATACCCTGCTTGTGTAGGGGGACCTAGGTAGGCCTGGAGGGCCAGGCAAAGTGCAACAGGGTTGGGTTCTTTGTGAATAGTCCCTGAAAGGGGGCTAAACCGAGGAAGAAGCTGAAGCTGCAGTGGAGACCTCCAAGGTTAAGAAATGCCAGGACTATGAAATATCTGCAAAGGAAAACTGCAGGAATCAAGCAGAGATAAGCCCAGAGAGAAGCCAGACGGGCTGCAAAAACAGGCCACAGGGACAGAGCCGAGCAAGCCCTTTTGAGAGAACATGACAATGCCATGTGCTCCAGATGCCAGGCACAGAACTACAGGACTTGTTCGCCAGGTTCATTTTCAGTCTTTCTCTGGTTCCATCCCCTCTTTTTATGCTCCCATTTATCCACTGTGAAATGGAATGTCTACTATGTGCCTCTATATATAGGGTATTTGATTCACCGGGGCTCATACTGAGAGTTTGCCTTGAATCTCAGAGGAGACTTTGGACTTGAACTTTTGTGCGATCTTGGAACTGTTGAGACTATGGAGACTCTTGGAAATGGACCAGATGTGTTTTGCACTGTGAGGTGGTCATGAGCTTTTGGGGCCAGGGACAAAATGTTTTGATTTGGATGTGAGGTATCCCCCCAAAACTCATGTGAAGCAATATAAAAAGGTCTAGAGAAGAAATGATTGGGTTATGAGAATCTTAACCCCATTAGTGAATTAATCCCCCACTAGGGATTAACTGTGTGATAACTGGATGTGGGTAGGGTGTGGCTAGAAGAGGTGGGTTAGTGGGGTATATATTTTGTATCTGGTGAGTGGAATGTCTGTCTGTTTCCCTCTCTCTGTTTCTCTCTATCTTTCCTGATCATGTCCTGAGCCACTTTCCTCTACCACACTCTTCCCCTATACTGTTATGCCTCACCTCTACCCTGGAGGAATGGAACAGGAATGAAAAGTCTAAAATCATGAGCCCCAACTTTTCTTCCTCTAATTATTCTTGTTTGTTCTTTCGGTCCCAGTGGCAAAAAGGCTGACTAAAACAGGATGTAAATAATGTAATTTCATATTTGATTTAGTCCTATTTGGCTTGGTCAGGACTGTTTTCCCAGTGACTAGAACAATGGCTGTCACTCTGAAGTGTGGATGACACTATGCACCACAGGAAGAACATTGCTCCACTCACATGAAGACTGGCCCACAGACAGCGTCTTGGTACATACTGACTGGTCAGTGCCCATATTGCCAGTCATCCTGGTGAGATTAGTTCTCTGATCCTATACAACCCATTGGTCTTTACCTTTTCCAGCATTTCTTCTCCTGTTTTACTCACCCTTGTAATTTGTGGGGAAAGGATACAGGTGGGCTCAGTTTAATGCTTGCTCATTGATGTACATAGATTATTGAGACTCATAGGTTTCTTTACCCTTTTATGAGGAGTCCTGCATCTTTCTTATGCTCTCACACATAAAAGCATTCATTCTTATACTCTTTCCCTACAGAAGGCTTAATGATGGTTCACAAAAGGCTTACCACATCCTGTGCACAGTCTTTAGATTTTGGCCATTCTTCCATTGTGAAGAGAAATGTATTATTTCTATTGCTGCCTAATAAGTTACCACAAAGTGAGTGAGCTAAGGTTATATCTATCATTTTACTATATTTGTACATCAGAAATCTAGACTTGGTTGAGCAGAATTTTCTCCTTAGTATCTTATATGGCTAAAATCAAGGTACTGGCTCTAATTTCATTTTAGGCTTAGGTCATTTGAGTTGTTGCTAGAATTCAGTTCCACGTGGCCATGATTTCAAGATGCTTTAGTTGGTTGGTAGAATTCAGTCCCATGCAGTGATGGGTCTGAGGTTCCAGGAATTTTCTGGCTGTTGAGTGGAGGTTACTGTCAGCTCCTAGAGACTACCTCCTGTTCTTTGCTGCATGTCTTTCTCTACAACACGCCAGTTTGTTCCTTTAAGGTTAGTAAGAGAATGTTGCCTTCTGCATATTTCTGACTGCCTCTATCTCTGACCTCTAGACATAAATTTGAAAGACTCATATGATCAGTCATGCTCACTTGGATGCTCTCTCTTTTCTTGAATTTTAAGTCAAACGATTAGTAACTTCAATTACATCTTCGAAATCCATCTTTGCCATTAAAGGTGATGTAATCTCAGGAGTAACATGCCGTCTCCTTCTCGTGTTCATTCTTCAACCCAGAGGAGGGTGTGGTACACTGTAAGGTGGGTGAAGGACATCACAAGGGTGACTTGAGAATTTTGCTTACCCCAGGACAGCACAGGATTTTATTCTCTCTCAAAGTATCATTTTCTTATTAACATGAAGAACCACTTCTAAAATGTAAATTGAGTTCCGGCACTCAACTCTGTGTGGAATGCAATGTTGCCACTTGGTAGGGAGATTAGATTTTAGGTATCAGAAGCCTAGAACAGCAATGTCCACACTATCATTCAGTTGCTTCTGGGACTGAGAGTCTGTGCTGCTGAGAAATCTTCTGAGAAGACTGGAGCACTTTACCTCCTACAGTACTGTTTCAAGTTTAGTCTGAATTCATGAGAAGACAGGATACATGGGGATTCTGATTTCTTCTATGTTAACAATTATTGTTCCTTATTATTGAGGGTTTTAAAATAGACTCCACTTATCATTTTCTGTGTTAGAAGTTCAAGTCTCTTAGTGTTCTTAGTTCACTCCCTCGTTCATGGGCTCTCTCCCCTTTTGTTTGAATGCTGGAGGAAAGTTACCCCCATGGGAAAAGCTTGTAGACTTGAGCACACATCAAGCTGTTGCAATCACCGGATGCTCTAGAGACCTTTTCTGGAGACACTTGATGGAGGTAGTGCTGAGAGAATTGCAAGAAGGAGGCGGAACTAAGAAATTGCTCAACCCTCTGGCCTTATCTTTCTGCCTTTCAAAAGAGCTGGTTCATTTGTTCAGCTGATCTGTGCTGTCCAGAAATCACCATCTTCTCCACTTAGGAGACAAAAAGCATCTCCCCACATGGCTTTTTCCAACCATTTCCTGTCAGACATTTCCAAAGCTCGTCAGACATGCAGACAGGAGCCTTTGACAGAACAAGGGTGACATTTCAAAGAAAGAATGATGATAGGATGCCTAATAGCACATGCCAGAAATAAGCACCTTTGAAAGGTACAGAGGAAATTTCAGAGTATCAGCCTGGTATTTCACTGTGCAGTGCTATCCACTGAGTCTTTCATGTAGCTCAACAGGAGTTAAATTATGTAGAAGTTGCAAATGCCAAATCACAGAAAGGTGAATTTAAAATTCTTATTTTACAGCTTCGAATTAGTGTGGACACTTCCCATCAAGAAGGACATTTGTTTCACTTGATTTCCTGGCACAAATATTGCTCTTTTATGAACAAATTGCCACTGGAAAAATGATGTTCCGCACAGGTAGAAGGAAGGCATTGCTTTTACATTTTCAATAACTAAATGAATATGTATTTTTGATAACCACTTCAGAAATGCCTTCCTTTCAGGATGTTAGAAACTATAGTTACCACAATTTGAAATACTAAGCCTTAAGTACTGAGAAATAGGTTGGTCTTTCCATAATACAGAATTGAGCAGAAAACTAAGATGCTGTTAGTGGCTAGATTGCTAGTTCAGGAGGAATTCGACAGTGTGATTGAACTCAGTGAGGGCAGAGCCAACTCCTTTGGCTGTTTGCTTCAAGTGAGAGTGTAATTCTAATAGATGGACCCCATGTGGTGTTGACACCTCCATTCTGTAGGGTCTTGGTTGCAGGAGCATTGTTATACCTACTTCCTACTTGGAGTGGATCCAAACACACAGAGGGAACTGATTATCCCTTGTTCATTTCATCTCAAATGACAGGTTGGAAGTTTTGGGTTGAGTCCCAGACTCAACATACAACCTTTGGAAATTTTGCAACTTTCCTAAGACTCGATTCTTTTTTCTTTCTTTCTTTCTTTCTTTCTTTCTTTCTTTCTTTCTTTCTTTCTTTCTTTCCTTCCTTCTTTTCTTTTCTTTCTTTTTTTTTTGAGAGAGAGAGAGAATTTTTTAATGTTTATTTTTTAGTTATCGGCGGACACAACATCTTTGTTTGTATGTGGTGCTGAGGATCGAACCCAGGCTGCATGCATGCCAGGTGAGCGCACTACCGCTTGAGCCACATCCCCAACCCGAGACTCAATTCTTGAACTAACAAAATGAACTAATCCAGATTTTCCATTATATAACTTTTTTTCTCCAATGCTTATCCATCTCAGAGTTAAAGCTGAAGGTCTTATACTTGCTCATAAATCGCCATATTGCTCCTGTGAAACTCTCACTCACTTCCTCTTCTCCAAACACATGAACTTCTTTTTTCACATATATGCTTACAACAGTCTACTCACCAGAATTTCCCTCTTGATACTCCTGTTTCCTGGCAGCTTTTCCTCCCAGCCCTTCATTCTTTGAGAGTCCCTAACTACATCTCCTTCCCCTTCCCAGAAATCCCTCTATGTATGCATTCCATTATTTTTCCTCTAAAAGGACTTACACATCTAACCTACTATATGCTATACCTTTTGCTTATTTATTTTCACATACAGTATTATATTATTTAATTTTCTCTCTCAGGGCCAAGAATACTTCTTGGCACATAGTAGATGCCCAATATATATTTTAAATGAATATAGAGCAAACATTTTGATGGATTTTAGAAGCTGTCAAAATGCTATCCTACAAGAAGAAAGTAACTCCAATCTCTATTACATGGATGATGAAAATGAAGTGTTAAGACACTGAGGATTCCATTACACTGAGCATGTGGTCAGCTAGGACATACATACCCTCTACTCTTTTTAATCCAATTTCATATTTTGTTCATCACATTATTTTGTCTCTTTATACTTTAGAAGGCCTGTGTGAGAATCCAATTTAAAATTATTTGAAGACTTTGAGCACTGCAATGTCCCATCAAAGGAATTCTAAACACTATTTTGGTCTCTTTGTTTTTGGATGAGAAGCAAGGACTGCTTATTAGTATCCATTTCTTTTTCTTCCACTTGATTTCCTACAGGCACAGGTTCAAATAATTCCCCATGTCAATTGATTCTTTAACAGACAAAAACCCAAACTACAGAAGGGAGAAGATGACATTTAGTGAGAGGGGAAGATGTGGAGCCATAAGGAGTCAAAGTGGTGTCTTCCTTGTTTTTTTTTCTTTCAAGAAGTACAACTTATTGCCATCTTCAGTGGCTGCCATAATCCTAGTTGCATTAGCCTCTGGCTTCAATGTGTGTCTCTCTGCTTGAGTTTTAAGAAGGGTCAGTCCATGGTACCCAACATTGCCTAGGGAGGGAGTCCAGTCTGCTTTCCCTCTCATCAGCGCCTGAGATGACCACATGTATTGGCTTGTTCCCCTGATTCACAGCTCTGTCTCATGACACACTGGCTGTAACTTTTCCTACCTGTTATTTCTCAGGTAGGAAACAGTCAAGTAATCACCCTACCAATGTGTAATCATCAATCACCTATGACATAAGAGTGAGGGCCAGACAGAATGCTATGAAACAGGTTGCAAGTAAAATACCACACCTTACTATTATTTAACAGAATATGTTTAGAAATACAGCTGTAAGTGTGCAGTCACTTGTAGTCTTACACACAAGTGTTCAACAGAGGGCAGCTACCGTGAATCATGTCCTCCATGCCAGCTTCCATGCATGTATAGACTGCCTATTTGTAACCCATGCCAACCATGGACAAAACACTTGGCATGTCTTTGCTTTTCCTCACTCTAATATTCATGTAACAGATGCAGACTTTATTGGGTATTTTGTAAATGAAGGGAATGAGGGTTTTAAACGAAGTGGGCTTCATCAAACAATGTGAAAACCCACCCTCAACAACATGTCTTCCTAAAACCTCTTCCTGGCCGCACCACGTCTCATGTTGGGAGAGACTGGTCTGTACACCCACCTTCCTTGCTTGGCTGATTCCCAGTCTACTGTACAGTACATTCTCAAGTATATTCACTGAATGGATAAATGATAGAATCATTGAATGAATGAATGAATGACTAGAATATGAAAGCCATGTTTTAAGCAAATCAGTTTTACCAAATTTCTTAAACTCTCTGACTCATTGAAAAGCCTTTTCTACATGTAAAATATGAGCTCTTAAAAAGCTACAAAGGAAAGCATTTTTAAATGACTGATGGAATCCTATACTAAATTATTTTGAAAAATAATTTTGTAAAAATCAATAAATAATTAACACAGTTGTGACAACTTAATCAGCTTTTATAAATTTGATTTCCTATTGGGTTTGTTAAAAATTCATCTAATATGCAGATGGTTCAAGATTTTACATCTGTTTTTCTTAGTCCAGAAGTTCAGGTTTATAAAGCAAGAACATATTTCTCTGTAAACATCCAGGAAGTGGAATATCTAACTGAAATGTTCAGGGGGATAAATCAGCCAATATGTCACATGAGTGAGGAATAACTTTCAATGTCCTATCAAAGGAGCTCTTTCAGTTCTATATTGAGCCAAACACAAGGAAAATATGTCTGGAAATTTAATTTGACATCTACAATCAATAGCACTCAGATGTCAGTGGAGCAAAGGTTGGAAAAAAAGATGACTTTAAAAGTACAGTCATGAATTTATAATTACATTGATGAGTTGAAGTAATTTATTGAATTAATGTTTCCAAAGTCTAAGAAAATCAGCCTGCCACACTATATTGCTTAAGGATTGGAGATGCAGGATCTTGATTTTTCCAGATAAGTCTTCTTTAACTCATCTATGCCTTGCTCTTTGACCAATCATTTGAACTTTGGTGCTTCACTTTCTGATTTGTGGTCATTTTCGCCAACAAATTAACCAATGCACACTAAGCTACTGCAAAGACTGAGCTACTCAGGATCTCAGCTATAACAATGAGCCACTTGCTTTTGATCATTATCTCACCATAAACAAAATGTCTCAAAAAAAAAACACAAAAAACAACAACTCTGTGTTTTGGTGGAGGGATGCTTTGGAGGAAAAATAAATATGTTGCCCATTGCACATGCCTAATGATCTGTATTGAATGAATGAACCAGCCATTGGCATCAACAGAATCTAGATAAGAGGACAATCCATGCAGTCACAAGACACACAAACTAAAAATAACAAGTATGCTTTTAAAACAAAATGTCTACACTTGCATAGTTTCTAGTGTGATAATATGTACTTTAGGACTTCTTTCTTGATTTGTGTTCTTTCTTCCATAGCATCCTTCCCTTCTGATTTTGCAATGCCCTCCATGACTTACCTGGGCTCAAAACATTAGACACCAACCCCTTACTGATGTGCCAACTCATCTCTGGCCATGAACTCTTCTTCCAAGCTAAAGTGCTTCTTTCCTTCTTCCTATCCAATTTCCACATTCATGTTTATTGGACAGCTCACACTTGACATGCCTCAAGTCTATGTTCATAATTTTTTTCCCCAAAGATACTACTCTGTCAATCTTCTTTATCTCCACTAATGGCAACTTCATCTTTCAGAGAGAACCATCTTTAATTCCTCTTTTATCACAATTCAGATGCAATCTACATCTAATCTTTACCATCCAAATATATATGGAATCTAGCTAATTCTTTGTTTCCTCCCTAACTGCCTTCTTCTGGTCAACAGCTTTGACTTGAATTGTTGCTATGGCTTCCTTTCTGTCCTTCCAAAAACTTCTGTCCTTCCAAAAACCCAACCGTATCCATTATCTGTTCCCAAAGCAATGGGTTTAACGGTCCTCTCATAACATACATGGGACCCTGTCCTTTCTTTGCTTGAACCTCTATGTTCTCCTTAGGAGTAAAACACAAATGTGTACAGTGGCCTAAAGGAGCCCGTGTGAGCTGCCTTAACTGTAACCTCAACAGATCTCCCTCCTCCAACACCTCCTTCCTTCACTCTATTCTGGCCAAAATAGTCTCTTTGCTGTTTCTTGAATATGCAAAGAAAATTCTTATCTTGGGTATTTGGCTTGCTTTTTCCTCAGCCAAGAGTTCTTGTCCTATAGCTGATTTGATTTCTTCACTCTGTTCCTTCAGGTGTCTGCTCATGTATCATTCAGTCAGTGAGACCTGGTTCTACCATCCCACATGGAACAGAAATTACAGAACCTCCTCTCCTGCTAGTTTCACCTCTCCCACTACATTACTGGGTGTTATTTGCTTTTTTTCTTTCTTTTTGATAATTTTTCCATAGCTTTAGTCACTATCTGGACCACTATTTGTTGGCCTTTTAATTTATTATTCATATTTCCTATTGGACTGTAAGTCCCATGAGGACAGACACATTTCTGCTGTCTGGCTTTGCAGCTATATTCCCAATGTGTAAAACTCTTCAACGAATATTTTTGGATGAATCAAATGAAATACAATTGCTATCTACTCTAAAGCATTGCAAAGCATAATTGCATTTGCCATTTGGAAGAGGACTATAAATTTTTGGATCACTTTTGGATTATACTGATACTGAACAACAATTATGCTTTGGGTTTTCTTTCACTGATATGGTTATCAAAGAGTTAGACTTTTGTTTCATAGTTGCTCTTAGAAAAGAAAATAAATGACAATTTAATAGGGTAATATATTTGTAATGAATGACTTGGCTCTTCAACCACATAGAGGTCTCTTTTAGCCATATTGAGTTGAATTTGGTGAACAAACATTACTGATACTATAGGAAATAGATCTCCATTTTCAAACAGTTATTTAGGCAGGTCTGCCGACATTGTTGCTAATGTACCTGAAATAACTGGTAGCTGATAGTTGATATCTGCTTCCAGGAATGCAGTGAGAATAAAAATCTGGGATGGCCTTTTGAGCTCTGTATTTCATCCAGAACAATGCCAACAGTTTTGCTGACAGGTAGGTGTAGATGTGGGGATACCTGTCCCTCCTGATCCTAAGCCATGTTTGCTCTGGTCCATCCAGAGTACTAAAGGGGCTGTGGACAGATCTTCTCTCATGATGAATGAAAAGACACAGGAATATACATATTATAAATATTGTAAACATAATAATATACATACCATGGAGATTCATATTCATGGAGATTCATATTCATACATCCAAATTAAATTCTGTGCAGGACTTGAAAGTCCTTGATCTCAGGAAGAAGTCATTTTAATAGAATTTTTTGTTGTTCCAGAGCAAAAAGATATTCTCTGGAAAAGTTTACAATAGAATGTGATCACCCCCACCCACCATTTTTTTTTAAGAAACAGAAATAAGACTCACAGAGGATTGTTCCTTACTGGAGTGACCTGCCAATCAAATTTCTCCTTATATTTATCTCAATTAAGATCCTCATCAATCTCTAATCCAACCACAATGGACCAGAAGATACAAGCATATTTTGTACTTTCCACTTGTGACATTCCTGCTGGTTTCTGATCTTCTACACACCCAAAATGCTTTGTCTTTGCAACTCCAAATGCTGAAAGTTTTTTAATACTTGTAAGTAAAACTTAAATACTGCCTTTTCCATAAAGCTTTCCTTATTTCCTCTAAAATGAAAATGAAATTAGTCTTTTGCTCCTCTGGACTCTCATTAATTTTTTTTCAGTGTTTGTGTAAGTCTTATATGTATATATGTTATACAAATTAGAAATTATATTTATTGTAATTGTGTGTCTCTTTTAAGTGTGCTAAATTGTGGATATTAGAGACCATTCTTTCAACTCCCCACTCTGTGAATAGGCTCACCATTCCCTGGTGTCCTTGAACAATGACTATGAGTCTTTGCTTAAGTAGTTTCTAACACAGTAGTACCAAAATGACTTCCCCAGGCAGGCTGCTCCTTCAGTGTGCATTTGGCAATCCCCAAACAACAACCCCGGGCCAGGCAGAACTTAACTTCTTTAGTATTAGAGCCATAGCAAGGCTTTTGTTTTGTCTGATTTGTTTTAAAAAAAAGAAAAGAAAGAAAGAAGAAAGAAAGAAAGAAAAAATTCTAGTCTAACAATGGGACGGTGATGGTCCATAAAAGGATTTTTTCATTGGCCACTGAGGGAGAAAATGTGCTATAGTTACCAGGATCTCCAGGGTAAAGTAGATGATGGAGATGGTTTTTAAGTAATTAAAGGATTTTTAAAATCATCTTTTCTTTTCAGGATTTGGAACAGTTTAATTGCAAAGAACAGGTTTTCTGGAGGAGTTCCTTGGGAAATGGCTGTTGGGGATTAAATCCCAAATGCTTTGTTTTAGGTCATTCTCCTACTGTACTTTCCCATCGACTTGGGATACCCTTTATCCTAACATCTACCAACTTTGTTATAATTATCTATTCATTGTGCATCTTTAGTGCCAAACTGTGAAACTGGAATGGTCAGTAATCAAGATTATCATGTCAATCACTCTATTCCCAGGGCTAGCAATTATTTGCACATTGGATAAATGGCTGTGGATGGTAACAGTATGAGGCAGGTTAGTTGGTATTTTGGGAATTAGTGTATTCCTTTAAAGATGATTACTTACCAAAATACATTATCTCTAAGTAATTTTTTTTTAGAATTAGTCTCCCTCTTTTGCAAGGTAGACATTTATATTGGTATAATTCAAAACTTTGATTTATCACTTCCATAGATGTTTTAGAATGAAGAAAAAGTTTATCTAAAATGATGTCTAGAACTAAAATCAATATAAAATGGGAGCTGAGAAAGGATAGAGTAAGCCGTATAGAAGCATAGAATTACATAAGCATTTAACTAAATATGAATTAATTATTTTCTTATTAATACTCTCTTGAAAACTGCAAAGAACCACAGAAAAATATATAATGCTGGTGTAAGTCATGTGTTTGGAAAATTCAATAATGCAAACCCATAATATGGTAAATAAGAGATGGGTAGATTGAATTTCCTGAAATAACAGCAAATAAGCAGATGCTGATGAAGTAAATATCTTGAGTTATTGCTTATTACAATGTAAATTGATTAAGCAAATATTGATTGAGTATTTATTAGGATAGGCAAAATTATAAATGATTTATAATTATTCATTAGTTTGATCTTCCCAGACATCTGATTAGTTTATGTTCATTAAAAAAAAAAGAAATTAAAGATCCATTATGTTGAGTAATTTGTGAAAGAGTATAGAGTCAGTAATGGGCAGAACTGGAGTTTGAATTAATATATGATTTACCCCAAATCTATATCATCCTCACTGTGCCATGTTAGAAAGGGAAGGGAAAAGAACATGTATAAATACTGAGAGGTAGGGCATGTTTGCGGAACAGGTAGGCAAAAGAGGTTTGGGGTCACATCTGAAAGTCTTTATTTGGGATATATTAGTTTTTAAGTAAGGAGAGAGAACGCTTTTTGAACTGTTTTGTACAGGTGATTCTGGCTGCATAAGAGATGCCAAAATCTTGGATGGTTCTGGAGAAGAATAGATAGATTCTACAGATGTTTTGTGTTGGTTAGAGAACTATCGCAATTTCCATAGGATTATTAGCATCAGCAGGCGGGAAATGATCTTCCCTCCTTCCATGGTATATGACAAGGTGACAGGAGGACATGGAGAAACCTGAACTGATAAACAGATGAGCTCTGTATCTACAACTATACCTCGCCTATGATACTGAGCCTGAATGAATCCACAAAAATCTCCTTATACGGAGAAAGATAAGAAGAATGTATTACTGACTTGAAGAATTCTTCCAGAGGAATCATGGGTCTTGATAAGCTATGGTTAATTTTAATGTCTTCCTCAATTTGAACATTATGACTTTGAGAAAGAGAGTAGAATGAAGGAAATTGAATATTGAACCTAAATTGATTTGAAAAGTAGGCAATTGTTTTCTAACTTTAATTAATTTATTCATGAGGTGACTCTTGCCAAGTAAAAGAATGATTTAAAAATCATCCAACTAATATAAGAACATGTTTTTTTTCTTTTCCTGTACCCAGAGAATTATGCAGGAAAAACAATTGAAATCTCTTTCCCACTCCACTTACTAACACCTTGATTAACAGGATAAATGGTTTCTATCTATTATTCATCTTCTAGCTCCCTTTTTATACAATTCCTTGCACATTTGTAAATTATATATGTATGAAATATATATAATATATAAGACACCTTTTTAACAATTTCAAAAAGATCTACAGGAATTGTATATTAAATTTTCCTTATTGATTAGCAATGAGGTGATTTCTATTGTCTTGCTTTACAAATAACACTAAAATAAACATCAGGGGCTTTTATCTTTGTATGTATGCACAGAGTTTTTATTTCTGAAAAATTTTCACATATGAAATGCCTTGGTAAAAAGTCATCCACACTTTTAGTTTTTATAGGTATGGACAAATTGACTTCCAAATTAGTTTCAATGTTGTGTATTTCTTACAGCATGAAAGTATCTTTATCCATTTTACTTTTCAATTGATTTCTTAATCTTTATTGATATAAACATGCCAAATCACTCCAAAGAATTTAAGAAGTACAGCACTGTGCATAGCAAACATAGCAACAATGGATGGTCTTTCCCTATTCCAGCTCTCTGCTTTCCCTAACAGGTGATCAAATGCAAGATTTTGTGTTTTTTTTTTTTTATTTCCTTGCCTTTTTAAAGAAGGAAAGAATTCATTTGTTAGAAAAGTTTTAGACTCACAAAGAAGTCAGACAGAAGGTAGAGAAAGTTCCTTTAGACTCCTTGCCCCCATACATGCGTAGCTTCCACCACTATCAACATCAACATCCCTGCCAGACCTGGACATTTGTTACTGAAAATGGATTACATTGACATTGACACATCTTTACACCCAGAGTCCATAGTTTTCCTTAGGGCTCTTTCTTGCTGTACATTTTGTAGGGTTTTTTTTTTTTTTGTTTTTGTTTTTTCCATCTACAACTAAATATATATATTAATTTATTTTTTTAATTTTGTAGGTTTGAACAAATTTATAATGGCATAACCATTATAATATGGAGATTATTTTCACTGCCTTAAAAATCCTCTGTGTTCTACCTATTCATTTTATTCACCATCCTAACTTCTGGTAACCACTTATCTTTGTAGTCTCCCTTCAGTTTTTCGTTTTCTAGACTGTCATGCACTTCTAATTCTCTGGTATGAAACCATGTCCAGGGTGGCTTTTTTCATTTAATAATATTATGCCTTTATGATTCTTCCGTGTCTTTTGTGACTTGATAACTCATTTCTTTTTAACACAAAATTCCATCATCTGAATGTTCCTCGGTATTTTTATACATCCATTTACTAAAGGACATATTCATTGCTTTCAAGTTTTGGCAATATAAATGAAGACAGAATCCATGTGCAGGTTTTGGTATGGACATAAGTTTGCAACTCTTTGGGAAAACACAGAGGAACACAATTGCAAGATATCACAGGAAAAGTATGTTCAGTTTTGTAAGAAACCCCTTCAAAAGTGGCTTTACTCTTTTGCATTCTCACCAGCATTGAATAAGAGTTTCTCTTACCCCACATTTTCACCAGCACTCAGTATTGTCAGTGTTCTGAATTATGACCATTCTAATATGTGTGTGATAATAACTCCTGTAAGTTTTCCTCAGATGTCGATTTATGTGATGGATTCCATTAATGGATTTTTGAACATTGAAATATTATTGCATACATAAGGATAAATCACATTTAGTTATGGTATCAATTGTTTTCATACATCGTTTAATTCGATTTGCTATTATTTGTTGAAGATTTTTTCCATATATGTTCATGACAGATATTGATATTCTGTGTTCTCATCTTAAAGTGTTTTTGTGTAGTTTTGTTATTATGGTGATGTTTGCCTCATAGAGTTAGGGAATATCCCCTTTTCCTCTATCTTCTCAAAGAGATAGCAGAAAACCAAGATAATTTATTTTTTAAGTGTTTGGTAGAATGCACCCATGAACCCATATGGGCTTAGTACGTTCTATTTTGAAACATTAATTAGTTATTGATTTGTCCCTTGCTTTTTAATTCCCTGGCTTTTAAAACTTAGTAGAGTTTCCTGCTTATTTTTGAGTATATGAAAACAGTGTCTATACTATGTTGCCTGCTGAGAAACTTGTTTATAAAAATTTAATTCTGTTTCTAAGCTATATCCAGGTGGTTATATACAGCTGAGGCTAAATAATTTTCACTGCTGTATAATACTCACTTGTTTAAATACATCTGAATTTTTCTATAAATTCATGGGCACCTGAATAATTTCCAATTTCATGCTATTTGGACAGTATTTTTATTAGCATTCTCAGCATGTGTCCTGGCCCATAGCTTCTTGTTTACAGATTTCCAACAGGAATTGCTAGCTCAAGTCAGGTAAATTATGGTCTAACATCATAAAATTATATGCCCAGTGCACAGCAGGTGACAATGCCAAATTTCTCCTGAGACTTATGCTCCTTGAAGATAGAGAAAGTCTCCACTTTTTCTGGGGGCAGGGAGTCCCAGAATTGCCTTATTGAAAATACCTTTCCTTGTATTTCTTACATAAAAACAACAGATTTTAATCCCCCCATGTTTTCACTCATGCCAAGGTCAGAAACAAGTTCTTCACAATCCTGTTATTACCCGCTGATCAATCCAGGGAAATATCTGACAACTTGATTTGCCTAAATTTTAATCAGATTTCTCTCCTTCTCTCAGACCCCTAACTTTGAATCACCCCAGACATAACACACTGAAATGCAGAATAATCCTTCCTCAGTGGCCCCTTTTGAGAATGCTGACTTTAAGGAAAGACATATTTTCTGCTCAATCATTTCCATCACTCCACCTGTCCATCCCACTACCCCACACCTGGTTCTTTATAGCCTTGTTTACTCCACCTTACAAAAGAAGATCCTTTCTGCTCAAATTTTAAAACCTGCCAATATTGCAGTCTGAAAATTCTCCTCATTGCTTTGTCTTTCTTTCCTTATTTCAATAATCTTTGTGAGTAATAATCTGGGTTTGTGTTTTTATTTTATCCAGGAAAAAAAAACAAGTGGTGAAAAAATAAGAGTTAATGGAAAATAAAAAATAATATGAATAAAATTCTACTATAAAATAAATAAGAAATTGTAAGTAGATTAGATGTACCAATTACATATCCACCAAATTATGCTATGTTATGTACCACTATACCACAATGAATTCTGCATATATACACACACACACACACACACACACACACACACACATATATATATATATATATACATGTATATACATATATACACACATGTATGATGATAATTCATGAAACAAAATAATAAAATAATAATAATAAAAGGGAGATCGGTAGAGAAGAGCAAGTAATAAATGGGAAGGAGGAAGGGAGACAAAAGGAAGGTGCTAGGGAAGGGGTTTGAGCAAACCATTATGTGCATGTATGAATATGATATAACATAACGAAACCCACTCCTATGTAATATTACAGCTCATTAATAAAAAGTACATACTTTTTACAAATTAAAAAAATTTATACAAAAATTAATTAAAGGAAAGTTAGATTTGTATTTACACAATGTGATTAAATATTTGTATTCATACAATGTGACTAATTTAAGGCAAAAGTAGCAGCATAAATTTTGCAGAAAGATATTATATACTTATATAAGGTTTAATAAAACAGCTGCATATACACATATATATCACATACACAAGCACATACACATATATACACATATATATCCTCTAAATAAAATAAACACTGACTTGCTAGAATGTTGAGGAAAAGAGATGACAGTTACAGAAAATTTTAACACTCCTTGAAGAAATTAAGAGATTAAGCAGGAAGTACAAGAAAAGATTTGGAAAACTAAAATAATATTAATGACAAACTGTATTCAGCAAAGAGAGAGAGAGCATTTTCTTTAAGCACAACGATAGAAGAAGACATTGGTGCCATACTGGAATTTAAAGGAAGACTCAAGAGATTTCAAAGAATTAGTATAATATGAAGAAAAAGTATTGCTTTGTAAAATTAAATATGTTTGGGGTACAAATATATTACCAAATAACTATTGGGCTGAAAAAAAATAAGTGTTCAGAATTAGATAATAAGGTAAAAGTCATACTGGTAGGGCAAAACTAAAGCAAGGCATAAAGGGAGACACAGAACTATAAATACAATTATCAAGAAAAAGTACAAGGTAAATTAACCTAGCACTCAGTTCAATTGAGCCCACAGAAGCAAGAAAAAAAATAAGAGAAATAAGGGCAAATACATAAAATTTAGAGACTAAACAAACAGTAAAAATATTAACAAATGGAAAGCTGAATCCTCCAAAAGATTACTAAAACTGACAAAGAATAAGAAGAAAAACTATGCTAATAAGCAAATTGGAACAAGGGGAGGTCCTGGAGAATGAAATTGACTGAATGATGTTAAGTGCCTGTACATATATTTCCCAATGAATCCTACATTTGTGTATAATTATTATGCATCAATAATTTTTTTTAAATTTCAGAATGACAACATAGACACATCTGCAAGGTAGAGATTAGAGAGAAGGAAACAACTATAGTGATTTTTAAAATGTATGGTGGATTATCTTAAGCAATAAATTTAAAATCCAAATGAACTTGATAAATTCCTAAAAACAATATGTAAAATTCAAAAGGATAAAAGGACAAGGAAGATTAAGTCGGGTTGATCATCTAGAACAGTGAATGAATGAATAAGCCCGTGTATTTTCTTCCTGTCTGACTTATTCAACAAATTAGTTTGTTGAATATACACATATATATCCTCGAAATAAAATAAACACTGACTTGCTAGAATGTTGAGAAAAAGAAATGACAGTTACAGAAAATTTTAACACCCCTTGAAGAAATTAAGAGATTAAACAGGATTAAGCAAATTAGTTTGTTGAACAAAATGAATAAATGAATGAATGAATGATGCTCTGAGAGATACTCCTGTGACGTCAGGTGAAAATGCAGAGGTGATTTCAGAGTACTGCTGTGACACCAAAACACAGAGGATGGGAATAAGATGGCTGACCCTTGAAGGAACAAGAAAAGGAGGTAGTGACATTGTGAGCAGGAGAAGGAATGATATAGGAAGCAGGGATGACAAGTAGCTCTAAGATTTAAGAATTCCTTAAAAACAAACTTTGAGACGAGGAAAGTTCTTATTGCAAACAAACAACTCCCTTTTCATGAACTAATTTGATTTTGGGTTAACCAAGGTAAGCTTTTCTTTTTTACTTTTTATGCACTGCATCCTAAAGCCAATTTCATGATATTAAAAGAACAGAATTACTAAGAGCAAGGCAGCTCCTTTTGAGTAACATTAAAAGCCTGAGGGAAATCTGAATAAATAAATTTTAAAAAAAGATAAGGGAGCCTATTTTTTTTCTTTCCATTGTTGAATGACAATTGGCTTTGTATGCACAAGTGAGCTTTGGAAATATCTTTCAGGAAATTGGTTAATAGGTTAAACAAAATAAATTTCAGATCAAATTAAAGGGAAAACAGTCCAGAGAAATGGTGAGGTGTTAATAAGAACTTTCTCAATGGGTGCCTTCTTAAAACACTTAACCCCACCTGGGAAAGGTGATATACCACTAGGCCAAGGTATCTGAATCTGTGCTTAGTCCTGGGTTACACAGCTGGTGGAGATCACTGAGAAGCTGCACCTTTGCCTGTGAGCATGCATGTGTCTTTTCTTCACAAGTGATCGGGTTTTGAAGGCTTTTCTTTGGCTGTTAACATATGTATTCAACCCACTAGGGAAAGGGAGACCAAGACTCACCTGTTTCGAGGCTCTTTGCTCCAGCTGTTTCTTACTAACATAGGGGAGGAGAAATATCTGTTCTTCACCCATGCTAAGTTCAGGGCTGAGGCCCTGTATCAAAACACATATTATCAAGTGAAAATCACACTAATTTATTTAAAATATGTTGTATGTAACATGGGACCCTCATAAGGAAATGAAGATCCCAAGGAACAGTATGTATTTTTACACTAAGCTTCATGAAGACTGGACAGTCACAGTGAAATATAATTGGACCAAAGGGTCTTGATTGACAGATAATGAAGTGGGCGGGGGACCTTAGCCCACTTCCTCAGCTGATTCTCTGAGTCCTACGTCTTCAGAGATGTGGATGTCCAATCCTCCAGACATAGGATGGGCCCCTCCGATAGGATGTGGTGAGGGTCTCATGACCTACTACAGGGAAAGGTCAGGACATCCTTTCTCCGTCTGAGGACTGCTCCAGGGGAGAAAAATGGAGGAAGATGAGAGTGAGCTTCCTGCCCCTGCCCATATTGGGATTCCATCCGCTTCAGTGTTCAATACACTAGGGTGCACTATTTGGGGAAATTGTGTCTGGAGTCCCATCGTTCACTTTGTCTCCACCACCGTCCTCTCTTTTCTCTCCCATGACCAAATTACTCTCCAGGGAATGTTTTCACTCCCCATCTCCACAGATGTCTTGGAAGTCACTTTTGTTCTCCAGAGCACCTGCCCTTTCCCTGGGGCTTCTTTGCAGACACAAGGTTAAAAAAACTCTTTCTGGATCTCTTTAATATGTATGTCTTCAGAGAAAAGACGGGTGAGGTTAAAGGCTAGGGAGATAAATGAGAGCCTCTAAAATATCAAAGATAGTTTAATCTTTGAGTCACTAAAGATACATTGCCACTTTAATGCTCAGCATTTGGTCTCTCAGCTATGGTTGATTCTATTTTTCTTCCAAAAAAATCAGCACACACAGTCTGGGCAGTGCTTTACAGAATGTCACTTCCTCTTGATCTGTGAATCCTGAGTCCTTTGCTCCACCTGAACTCTATTCTGGAAAGTCCTTAGTTCGTGACTCTTCAGTGTCCCCGCCCCAGGCCAACGTGCTGGAGCGCCTGGTTCCTGTAGGAAGGTGCTTTTAAACTCTATCTTAGGTTTACCCTTTGGATTCAGAGACTTTGAGGTTGCTGACATTGGGTCAGACATTCTTTCTGAAACCTGTAGGTAAGAGAAATACTTGAGAAAAATATTATAGATAAATGGCAAATATATATAACAAATAAAAACTTTATGAAAATTAATGAGAACATCACTACAACCAAATGGAGAGAAGATGATATACAAAACACAACAGAGATAATGCAAGCATATGAAATATTAATGGCTCCCTAGAAAGCACAGATGTAAAGAAAAACATTGAGATTAACCTTTTTACCTATCATTGAATAAAGAATAAAGTAGATTTTATTGCTATTAGATGGTGTTTTGAAGTGATTATTCTTATAGACTGTTTATATAAATCACACAAAACTTCTCAGGAAGCTATTTAGTGTGTCCTGATAAAATTAAAAATATTTATCCTTTTTAAGGTTTTTTTTTACTCTAGTAAGAATCCATTCTAATAATCAGAAATGTTACTGCAGAGTAATATACATGTTGTTTATAAAAGAAAAAATAATGTCCAAAAAATGTTATGAGCCAGGCACAGTGGTGCACACCTACAATCCCAGCAGTTTGGGAGGCTGAGACAGGAGGATCACAAGTTAGTACCCATCCTCAGCAACTTAGTGAGGCCCTAAACAACTTAGCAAGACCTGTCTCAAATAATAAATAGAAAAGAGATGGGGATGTGACTCAGTGTTTAAATGCTCCTGGGTTCAATCCCCAGTACCCCCCCCGCCACCAAAGATGTTATGAATACTATCAGAATGGTTAAACTAATTATAGTCCTACCATAGTAAGTGGAATATTATTCAATAGTTTTATGTTATGTTTGCTGGACACTGTTAACAAGGTGACAGAATACCTATGAGAATAAATAAAAAGGCATAGTTGAATATTACATATGATAAATTATCAAATATGTCTGTCCTATGTTTCTGTGGTTCCATTTAGTTTGAATTTCCTTTGTGGATTTCATTCATTCTCCCTCTTTCTGCTTAAACAGGGAGAGCTGATTTTTTTCCCTCACTCCATCAATATTCCCTTTGTTTAGCAAAATGCTTTTTCCTACCTTTTCAAGTATAAACACAAGGTCTCAGTAGAACAAGTTCTTAATAGTAGGGATTTCAGTATCAGTCAATCATCATTTAGCAAGTCACCAAATGCTTACTGGTCACACAGCAATCCACCAAATATTATTTAGCAGAAAAGCAGGAGAGAAAGAAAGAGAGACAGGGAAACAGTGTTCCTGCAGTAAGAAACCACTGCAGGGATCCGTGGTATATGTTTATGGGAGAAGGATGAAGACCATGCAAATAAAAGAATGTTCAGAACCAAGAAGTATATGAATTTGAGAGATTATAAAGATGATGACGATGTGGCAACCAAAGCGTGGGGTGGGCTGGTGAGTTGTTGCTTCAGCGAGGCTGACTGGGAGAAGCCTCTTTGAATCGGTCACATTAGACTTGAAATCTAAATAATGAGCAAAGAAAACCACAAATACATACTAGAAGATGAATTAATGTGGCTACCTAGAAAGTGAAAGGGATAGAGGAAAGAGATGGGATTAGAGAACTGGACAAAGGTAGTTTTATGGATTATCATAATGATACTTTATTGTATGATTAAATGCTATTGGGTAGATAATAGCAGAGGGAGACATGACCTGAGTCATTCTTAAAATTACCCTGAGGATATTAGAAAACAGGTGTTTGAATTAGGACTATGACACTTGAGAGAGGAAGATGCAGTCAGATTCAGAATATATTTTGAAGTCTCTCCTGTGGGACTTACTGATGAATTTTATGTAGCAGGTGAAGAGGAGAGAGGAATAGAGATGACGGTCCTGAACAGTAGGTTGGTAAGACGATACAGGATGCAGATGTGGTGAATTCACAGGAGGTATTGTGATGAGGACTGTGATTAGGTGTCACAGGGAAAGAAACCAGGGATGAAGCAAAATTGCTTGTCTTAAGTATTGGAAATTCCACTTTCACTAAGAGGGGTCAAAAGGGAGTATATTTAAGTATTGAAAGAATTTGTGGAGGAATTGTTGAAAAAATGAGAAAAGCTTCATGCCGATGATGAAGTTATCAGCTGACATTTTGGGGTTAGGGAGAAGGAGACTGAGCAATTTGGGGAAGAAAACACATTTTAAAAAATCACCTGAGAGTGCAGAAAATAAATTAAGCTGGTGAAGTGAGGTTAAGGTCCAGTGATGCTGAGTGTCTCTTTCAGAACCTTAGTCAGAAATCCAAAATGAGTGAAGTCACACGGTGCTATGATTTGTTTTGCTTTTTCCTTTGGTAAATCTTAGTGGATCATGTGCAAAGTGTGAAATAAGCAGATACTGGGTTTTTCGAGTATGCAGACAGGACAGCAACAAGATATGAGAGAAATAACTAGCATTGAAGACTAGGTAAGAAAGAAAGAAAGAAAGACAAAAAGGGTGATGAAAAGTAAAAATGTCCAAATGTCAATAGACAGAAGACCTCACTGAGGTCATTGTTGGAGTGGGGGTCCTGGGGTGAGTTGAAAGATTAGGTCAAGATGGACTTTTTAATCATTGGTGATAATTGCAGGAACTGTGTATCTTAAATGAGGGAGCGATAAAATTTGTCTCTACGAGGTCAAGAAGTGACAGACCATTTGCATATATTGTAGTCTCTGAGAATTAATACTGAAAGTGTGGCTTGTAGGAAAATAGTGAACAAGATGTAGAAATTAAAAGTTAAGGAGGGAGTGATGATTAGGAGACTGACTAGGAAAATGATACAAAAGAGCCCAGGTGGTGGTGCATGCTTATAATCCCAGCTATTCAGAAGGCTTAGGCAGGAGGATACACACACACACACACACACACACACACACACACACTGTGGGGGAAAGGGGGGGTACATGATGACAAGTTCTGAGTTCCAGAGGGTGCAGTAGAAAATCTTGGGGAGTTAAAGAAGGATAAAAGGTTAGGAGACATATACAGAAGCATGGGGGTATGAAATGAAGAGAGAGAGAGAGAGAGAGAGAGAGAGAGAGAGAGAGAGAGAGAGAGAGAGGAAGGAAGGAAGGAAGGAAGGAAGGAAGGAAGGAAGGAAGGAAGGAAGGAAGGAAGGAAGGAAGGAAGGGAGAGAGAGGAGACTTGGAATTCCACTGGTACCTAATATAAATGGGATATGAGGTCTATGCTGTTGGTCCTGGATGCCAGGAGCACTCAGAAACTTTAAGTAATCCTGTTATATTTGAGGACACAGTACTTATTAAATATAAGTTTAAATACAAATAACTTTCTTCGGGAAGTAATTTTCCTACAAATTTCAGTGGATCATTTTCCTACTTGTGCTCGCACTGGTGTGGTGTGAGGGAATTAAACAGACTTGACCAGTGCATCAGGGATTTTCAGGAAGGTCCTCAGGAAAAGAAGCAAATGAGAGTCAGAGGAGCTACAGGACTAGGATCTGAGGCACCAAAGCTGATATAGTTAGAAGCAACCAAGAAGCAAGAGTAGGAAAACCAGAATGAGGTCCCTAAAAATAAAATTTGCTGGGATTTGTGAAGCATTTCCCTTAGTCAAGGTTGTTCTAAATATTTCAGCAGCATTGACTCATTTGCTCCTCAATATAGGCTCTACTGAGATATTTGACCACAATGTACAGAGTTGAAAACTGAGGTCCCAAATGGTGAGAATTGGTAAAGGACCCTCCGGTAAGAAGTCGCAGAGTCAGGAAGGAAACACAGAGCCTGACTCTGCGCCACCTCTCAGGACTACAATGTAAGACGTACCTAAGCACATGTTGTCCAAGTCAGGCACTAGAAAAGCATCCCAAACTCCAAGTGCTTCACTAAGTTGGTCTCTGCCATCTGGTTCTGTCCTCTACATTGCTCTTATTCTGTTTACTTTTTTCTACTTCCTCCCCGCTACTCCAATTCCCTTATCATCAGGATTATAGCAATTACTTCCTAAAAGACTTCCTTATTACCTCACCTTGGCTCCTCCATGCCAAGATCCTCAGTGGAAAAGGTCTTTCAAAAGCACAATTTTCTTATGTCACTATTCTGCTTAAAACCTTACTGTTGTTCTCCATTACTTGTGGAATAAACTGCATAATGAAGCTTGTTATGGTTTACAGGTGGTGTCCCCCAAAAGCTCACATGTGAGACAAAGAAAGAAGGATTGGAGGATAAATGATTGGGTGATAACCTTAACCTAATCAGTGAATTAATCCCTGATGGGATTAACCGGGTTGTTCCTAGAGGTAGGCGGGGTGTGGCTGGCGGAAGTGGTTCACTGGGGGTGGGCTATGGGGTATGTATTTTGTATCTGGAGAGTAAAGTCCCTCTCTCTCTGCTTTCCCGTCATGATGTGAGCTGCTTACCTCCACCACACTCTTCCACCATGATGTTCATCCTCAACTTGAGCCCTGAGGAATGGAGCCAGCCTTCTAGGCACTAACACCTCTGAAAACATAAGCTCTAAATAAACCTTTCCTCCCCTACAGATGTTCTGGTTGAGTCTTTTGTCACAGTAGCAAAAAAGCTGACTCATCCAAAGCTGAAGAGGCATCATCTCACTCCTTGTTTCTCAGATCTTCTTTCTTTCCTCTCTTACTTGGCCCATACTGGGTTTGTTCCAGGCTTGAAAGATGGAGCTACTTTACAAGATGTTTCTTCTGCCTGCAGCATGTACCCTACCCCTTTCTCCTCCCT
Source organism: Urocitellus parryii (assembly GCF_045843805.1). Taxonomy (NCBI): domain Eukaryota; kingdom Metazoa; phylum Chordata; class Mammalia; order Rodentia; family Sciuridae; genus Urocitellus; species Urocitellus parryii. Next base: position 1,633,651 of record NC_135544.1, read on the forward strand.
CTATATGATAAGATGATTTCAGAACAATTATTCAAAAAAAGCAGACAATAATATCCATAATGACGACATCAATAGTATCTTAAAGAGAATCCCTTAGCTAGGTTCAAAGTACCGGCCTCTTTCTATTTTATCAGTCTGCTGCCTTTAGTTGTAGGATTTCACTGTTAAACTTATCATCTCAGAGGCCAAAATGGTAGATGTGGCTTCTGATGAAAATTGCAATAAATCACTGAAATCCCCTACAACAAAAGGATGAGTTGACCTCATTCTTAGAGTACTGTTGTCGGGACAACCTTAGCTGTCAGCTTCTGTGGGGCAACCTATATACAATGACTGATATGGGTATATAAAGCCCTGACCATCTTGTCCTGGGGTGAGTATGTGTTGGGGTGGGAAGGGCATTTTTGAAGAACCTTTCCAGCTCCCAAATTCCTGACTGGCTAAGGCATGATATTTAGCTTCTTACTAGTACCACACTCAGCTTCTCCTGCCTCCTTTTTAATCACAAGTTTGATGCCAAGGGTATTCACCGACATCCTGCATATTCAACTATGAAATTTTTCTAAATAGAAATTCATGATAGCCAGTTGGTCAGAGATAGCAACCAATAAGATGGCATTTTTGAGCTGATGCTACCAAGCTCACAATGAGTATCTCATTAGTGGGAGCAGAGAGCCCCTGCAAAAACTGGTGATGCGATTGCTATTGCTAGAACATTCACCAAAGATGAATTGTGTTGGTGGAAGAAAATACACTAGATAGTACAATTTATGAGGCATTTGAGAAATGTAAAATAGTAACTATAGGAATAAAAAGACTGCATAAGTAATTAACTCTGGAAAAAGGCAATAAAAGGGAAATTAAGGGCCAACTAAAAGCTAAGATTGAAAGTTGATGATTTATAAAGAGGATCTGTTCTCCTCTAGAAGCAAACAGAGGTCACTGTGACCAGGTCCAGGACTTGAGGTTCAGAGAAATAGGACTCTAAAAATATTAAACTTCAACCAATGTCTGCATCGCCTGTCTGAGGCAGCAGCTGAAATCTCTTGTGCAGTCTTTTCAGCTGAAAATCTGTTCTCTTCTGAGCATCTTTCAGTCTTCCCAGAGCACATGCAATTCAGGGGTCACACTAAATTTTGAGAGGGGCTTTTAGCATACTTGTGTAACCCACTCTGCAGCTCATGCTTTTTTAGAGCCTCCACCTTTTCAATTTCTTGTCACCTCTAACCAAGAAGATAGATCTTCAACTTAATTTCTAACTGACCTCCATCGCATGCTCTCAGGTGAACAGCTGCAAAATTTGGGGGTATACATTTTGTATCTGGAGAGTGAAGTCTGACTCTCCTGGCCAGGGGCATGTCCTGTTTCTTCCTGCCTTAGGCTTATCTCCAGTGACTTAAGTAGCAGCTTCTTTATGTTTTATCCAGGGCTTATAACTGTTTTCCACGAAAGGTTTTGTTTCATACCAGCTACTTCAGCACTACAGATAGGAGGACTCTCTGTATTAGGATATTTTTAAATAAGGAAGAAGCAAAGAATCACTGCTGCCCCATCCACCCACCATCAAATAACACCTCTCTGCCTGGCTAAATTCTTCTAAAACTTAAATTTCAGATTAAACATCTCTGTCAATATATGACCTGCCCCCCCCCACCCTTAGCTTCTAAGAGAAATTTGATCTACCCATCTCTGATCCTGCCCTGTGCTCCCATGGTCACAACTCATAACAATTTATTGAAATGACTTGTTTGATGTCAGTTTCTCTAAATAGGCTAAAATTCTGAGGACAGCCGTCACCTGTCTCATGTTATTTGCTGTATCCACAACCTCCCCACATAGTAGACAAATGAAAAATATAGATGAATAGGAGTGAAGAAGTCCAGAGAGATAGGAAAGTTGTGTATTTTAGGGTTGCAACACAGAACAGAAGTAGAGAAGGGGTTCCAACCACAAGCCCCAACGATGCCTCTGCAGACTGAGTACAACTCTGTGGTCAGTTCTGTGGTCAGTTATCAAGGCCCCAGCCCCCCTTTTTTTTCCACCTTAGGCTCTTGGGATCCTTGATAGGATCCTATAATAAAGACAATTTGTGTTGAAACCAGAACTGAGAAAATGCAAGTGTTTTCTTTTTCATGAGTGGAAGTTAAAATCTTTGATCTTATAAAAAATATAGAGTAGAACAGTGGTCACTAGAAACCAGGAAGGATAGAGGGGGCAATTAGAGAGAGGCTGGAAATGAGGCACCAAAATATTGTTAGACAAATAAGAGGAATAAGTTATAATATTCTGTGGCGGGGGGGGGCAGCTATAGTTCACAATAACTTACATATTTTAAACATCTTTCCAGCACAACAATATGATAAATATTTGAGAAGACAGAAATTCTAATTACTTCAATTTAATTATTACAGATTTCATACATGTATCAAATTATCACACGGTGCCCCATAAAAATGTACAATTATTATGTCATTTAAAATTAGAGATTTATTAGGAACAAAGAAAATGCAAGGACAAGTACCACGGAGAAGGGTTCTTGTATTTTCTCTGAGAAATATGGACCTTCTGTCATGAGAGAAGCCAGATATCACTTGAGAGATATCACTTTGGAACGTTAAGTCCAAAGGTCTTAAATGTCAGGTTGCTCTGTTAATTGAAAAGTCAACCTAATCAACATGCTGTGACCTTAAAGTCTCTAAGAAGATATTAGATTTTGTCATACTTAGAGTATTTCTGTCACATGCCTTTTGTGTTTTATTATCTGTTCACAGATTTGAATATATATATATATATCATATATATATATATATATATGATATATATATATATTTGTATTATATCTGAGAATTGAGCATTGGGAAATAAAAAAAACATTCAGTCAGCAACTATAATCTATTAAGGTAATTAATCAAATGCATCCTTTGTCAACTTCCTCTTGTTCTGTTATGTTTCATGACTCTATTATTATTTCATCAACACAATAAAAGGAATTAATCTTCATTGCATGGAAGATATTTGGGATACAGAGAAAAGGAACTTAGCTGCCTGTCTCTAACTTGTGGTTCAAATCAATCATAGTGCAGATTGAATTATTTTTTAACTGTGATGCATTCATTAGGCCTTATTGGAGACATTTTAATACATTATAGGATTTCCTACACTATCAGAGTATAAATCTGTCGCTCAGAATGAACTTGTTCAACAACTCAGATGCCCTCTCTGTGCTCTCTAATAGAATATAAAATTTTTCAGAAATCAGTAGAATTATAGCTTTGCATGCAAGCTTATAAGTGCCTTGAGAAAGGCAAAAATGTAAAATTAGAAGACTTTTTCAAATCTGGAAATACTAATTAATAATAGAATCATATGATATTATATGAGGGCATATTCATTTACACACGAAGTTGTTCATTTGTTTCTTGAAAATATCTCCTCAGACAAGTGGGTTGTTTTTCTAGATCCAGTGCAATTTACAGTGAGAGGCAGAGTAGTCATGAAAATAAATACTCATGATAATACGTGCAGTAAAATGTTTTTATTGAGCACCTATCATAGTCTGAATAATTAATCAATAAAGTAGGCTGTGTAAGTCTAGAGAGAATTAAAATATCGGCAATGGGAGTTGGGAAAATTCTTATAGAAAAAAAGTGTAATTTAACTGCTTAAGTAAGTACACAAAAAATTCCAGCAGATCCGGGTGAATGTGTACTATTGATCAAGCACAGGAGGGGATGAGTTAGAATACAATGTGGGCTTGAAGGACCTGCTGAATCCGGAGGCAGGTTAAATGTGCCATGTATGCCTAGGAGTTAAGACAAAAATTACTGCAGTCTCAATGAGAATCTTACAGAAAAATTTATGAGTGACTTCACACATTTTCTCCTCTCTGATATGTTTAAGTATTAAACCAGAGAATTCTACCAGGATAAGACTATATGAAAATCTTAGTTTCAATACATTCTTACAACATTTTCCTTCTATTGCATTTAAAAAAAAAATGATCCTATTTTATCTTAGAAAAAGCCATGAACCCTCCATCAGGTCCATGTGTGACCTTGGACCAATTATTTTATTTTACTGAGTTTCGAGTTTTCTTGCATGAATAAGAGAGAAGGGAGCTAGATTGTCTTCAAGGTCCCTTGTTATTAATGAGTATTTTTATGAAGACTTCTTTCATTGGGCTTCCTGATATCTGGTCTCCAAACAAAGAAAATGACCTCTCTGGGCCTTTGAATCCATTTCTGTCTTTCCAGTCTGTCCTTGCCCCCATTTTTTTTTAGCTACATACAATCCCTCCATGCTGCCAAGAGTCAGTAAGGAGGTAAAGGGAAGAGGCCTATTCTTCTAGTTCATTATTCACTTCTAAATTATTAATGCCATTTCTGTTATCCCATCACCTTGAATTGTTGGAAACCAAGGGGTATGTATAAAGGACAAATTTCATGAGGTCAATGGGAAAGATTCCAAAGTATTTCCCAAAGACCCCCAAGGGGAAGGTAGCAAGAAATGGGGATAGGAGAAAGGCAGGAGTGACAGAAAGCTATTCCCTGAATTCTCATATATTTTTAAGATGGAGAAATATTATCATTGAGAATTCTCCTTATAGAATTATATGATAAATTCATATCTTTGAGGAGCAATCAATAATGACAAGGTTTGCACTGAGCTGAAAAGCTCATTAAAAAATGAAAACATTTGGATTTGTTCTATTTCCCTTAAAATTAACCCCCTTGCAGAAAACAGCCATGTGAAAGTGGCAAAGAGCACAACTCTTTCCTCATGAAAAGTGCAGTACTTGACTCGGTGGCCCAGAACATGGAAATGGACTGAAAATATCATGTAGAGATTCTCAGAGTCAAAGACATCAGCTGCGTCCCCAGGAATGCTTCTGTTGGAGGCTCCATGTGACCAAGTTGAGTCCAGGTTTGCTCTATTTTTCAGGCACTGAATGAAAACCAGCAGAGAATGCCCCAAAACATGTGGTTGGAACATCACAACTGGACTGTGTCTACAAGGAGCTCAAAGAACAAACAAACATTTACAAAGGCTCTCCTTAAAAAGGTGTTTATTTATATACATATTTAATGAAAATCATTATCAAATATGCTGAATTTCACAGAAGCCAGAAGCGGATGCTTCTTTGTGATGTCTGTATAGAATATCTTCTGTGAACATCTTTGAATAACCACCATAACCATGAAAATTATTTGTTAATAATAAAGCTTTACATGCATTACTTCAGTTAACCCTCAGAAAGTCTTTAAAATAAATGCATACTTTTAAAATTCATAAATGTTATGATTGAACCTTAGAAGTTGAGGAGATAATGTCTTATGCCAATCAACATATGTGAGAGAGGGCAGGCCCATAGGCTCCTGTCCTAGAAAGTTATAATATTTCAGAAAAATATTAATGTCTTTATATTCTCTATTAAGGAAATGAGAGTACTGGCAAATAGGTCTTCAGTGTGAAATGAGCATGGATAGATACAGGCCAATGAAATGCGTATCCAAAAACAGCTTTGCTACATGTGTAAATTTGGTATATGACAAATATTATATCTCAAATCACTGGGGAAACACTCAATGTTTCAATAAATAGTTCTTTGACAGCTCAGTAGTCATTTGGAAAAAGATAAAACTGGGTTCATAACCAAGAATACATTTTAAATAGTTCAAAGTTCTAAATGTAAAACAACAAGACCATACAGATACTAAAGGAAAATACAAACTTATTTCTCTTTAACTTTAGTGAAGAAGAAGATTGTCTAAATATTACTTAAAATTAATAGGTAATAAATGGAAAGATCATAAATCCAATGTCATAAAACAATTGAAAAAAAGCATGGTAAAACATCATCAACAAAATTAAAAAAAAACTCACTGGGAAGTCGGGGAAAATAACATTTAAATTTATCATAGTTAAAATTTAGGTATATGCTTTTAATATATGTAACTCTTAAAAGTGAAGTAAAAAGAACCAAAAACTTGATAGTAAATGGCAAAATTCATAAATAGACCATTCTAATATCTAATATCTAATCACCAAATATTAGATAATTGCTCCTAAATATATAAATCCATATTCTACCTCACTTTTAGTTATACAAATGCAAAACAAAATTACAGTGAAATAACATTTTTCACTTATAAGACTGGCAACAGGAATGCATCACAATATGTAATAATATATTCTATTCATGAGGCTTTTAGGAACAAGCAATTTTACATTGTTATGACAATGCAAAATGCCTTTTCCTTCTGGGGAAATTTGACCATATTTAACAAATCTACATAATCACTTATGTTTAACTCAATAACCCCACTTTTAGGAATTGAAATAGGATACACTTAGAATAATGCAAAATTGTATTTGTACAGGTCATTCAATAAAACATTATTTATAACACCAAATAATTAAAAACAATTTAATGTGGTATATACACTCAATGGAATATTAGTCTTTAAGAAAAGTGAAATTATGGCATTTGCCAGCAAATGATTAGAGTTGGAGAATATCATGTTAAGCCAAATAAGCCAATCCCACAAAACCAAAAGCCGAATGTTTTCTCTAATATGTGGATGCTAATTTACAAGAAGACGCAGGGCACTAGGGAAGAATAGCATTACCTTAGGTTAGGATAGAGGTAAGTTATGGGAGAGAAGGGAAGGGGATGTGGGGATAGGAAAGATAGTAAAATGAAACAGACATTATTACTGTGTGTATATATGTGACTACATGACCAATATGATTCTGCAACATGTACACTCAGAAAAATGAGAAATATATCCCATCTATGCATAATATATCAAAGTGCATAAATGCATTCTACTGTTGTATTTAACAAATTAAAACAAATTTCAAAAATTTTAAAAATACCCACGTATAGGAGAATACTTGAATAAACTATGGTATGTCTGCCTAGTGAAATGTAATTCACTTTTACCTAATGAGGAATGTTTCTATGAACAGATACATAGGTGTTTCTAGGATATATAAAGTGAAGAAATGCAAAGTTCAAAAGGCACCTGTGATGTGTGATTTTGTGTAAACAACAAAAAAAATGTGAAGATGAGAAGATATTCATGTGTTGGCTTGCCTGTGAAAAAGCAAATAAAGAACAAATGAGAATATAGCAATATTAGTAAACCACAGGAGGTAGATGAGAGTGAGAGGAAGAAATACAGAAATCAGGATGGGTTAGAGAGGTTTGGAAAGAGTGGAAATGTTTGAAATATACCTTGTACTTGGGGCTATTAGAACCATGTTAAGGTGTCACTTACTCAAAATAAATAAAAGCAACAAGAATGGAAACTCACCTCAAAATAAAATCAAAATAGAATCACTGCAAATGATTTTAACTCAATCACATTTGAAAAATATAACCACAGGAAGGATAGGTAAGTAACTTTGGAAAAGTTTTTTTTTTTGTTTGTTTTTTTTTTTTTGCTTTATTCTCTAAAGCTAAAGAGAAGAACTGTACATAGTATCATACTCATGCAAATAGATCTATCTTTCTGAGAGAGATAAGTGACAAATTCTGAAACTTCATGTGTCTGATAGGTTAGAACCAATAATTTGCTCTGCATAGCGAGAATCAGATGTCAGAGAGAAAAGTCAAAAGAAAGGAAAAGAGAAAGTCTGTTTAACAAATCACGTGTTGCTGAATTGAATTTGGAGTTACTGCTAGGAAATCATGAACCCATATATTAATGGAAGAAAGTGGGAGGGAAGAAGAGAGGGTGAGAGAGGGTGGGAGAGGGGGAGGAAGGTGGTGTAAAATAACAAGAAAGTATGTACATGTTGGTCTTTCCTGTAGTTTCTAACAAAAAAGCTTCTAAATCGCTTGAGATAGGGAAGCTGGGGAATCTTTTGTTAATATTTGGGCTTTGATCACTGTTCCCGAAATGGAGATCCTAACCCCTTGTCAAATTGGGAGGAGATGGGGCAAAGAGAATTATTAGCTGGAACTTGGGATTTGTTCTAAAGAGATGACTGAAGGTTGAAATTCCTGCATAACCTCAATATGAGGGCTGGTCACCAGGGGAATCAATGGTGTGATTCAAGTTTGGTACTTCCAGTCCTACCATCAGTGTCTAGAACAGGAGATAGAGGGGCTGAAGGTTGAGTCAATCACAAATGACGAATGCTTTAATCAATCATGTTCACATGATGAAGTCTCTATAAAAATTCCTGAACTTCTGGGTTAGGAGGGTTAGTGAAATGTAATTCACTTTTATTCTGCTGGTGTGCTTCAAGAGGGCATGGGAGCTATGCAACTCCTCCCGTATACCTTGTTCTATGCATCTTTTCCAGCTGTCTGTTTATCTGTATCCTTTGTAATATCCTTTGCAATAAATGAGTTATTACAAATATTACCCTGAGTTCTGTGAGCTGTCCTAGCAAACTAACTGGACCTGGGTCAGAGTAGTGGGAGTCATGATTTATAGAGAGCATAGAAGCAATGACACCCCAGTGTCTGTGACATTTCTGTATAATTCTGATTTTAGTTTCTAAATACCATTATTAAAAAAAAGAACAACATGAGTCTGAAGAGATTTTTGTTCTAGAAAGTAAAGAAAACCAAAAAGAGTAAATAAATAAAAGAGGATACTTTTCAAAAAGATTCAGAAGCCAACTTTAACATCTTCCACTGGTCAACTCTGGGGCAATTTGAGCAACATAATAATAGTAAAAATAGTTTTCCCCCAAATAAAATAAGCATCCATAAGCCCATATTAGTATAAGGATTCTCTGTATTAAATTATTTTTATATCAATATGTGCTTTCAGGGCAAAAGGAGCTCTCATCTTAAAATTGTACCTAATAAATGTAGAAATAATGATAGAATTAGAAAATTATATTTTGATTGCTTATTATCAATTTTTATTTCTCATTATTTTGATTCTTTTGTTACTGTGTAAAGAATACAATAACAACTACTACAGGCAAGAACCATCTATGGGTGCTAACTTAATGGGCAAAAGTATGTTGAACAAAAATATATTTACATAACATGAATGTATTTCCTAGTAGAATACAAAGTTAACTCCTTCTGAAGACATCAAGCAGATAACAAGGCACACTATCAACTCCATATCCACTAATATGAGATGAAATGGATGAATCCCTAAAAAAGGGGAAACACAAACTATCACAATACACCAACATTAATGGAGATAATTTGAATAGTTCCATAGATGTTAAGAGAATAACATCAATTTTAAAACCCACAAAAAGGAAATCATTTGGCCTAGATGATTTCACTGAAGAATTCTACCACGTTTAAAGAATTAACATCACCACTAAACAACCTCTTATAGAAAATAAAAGAGGAAACACTTCATTCTTTCTGTGAAGCTTGTATTATCTGGTATCAAAACCAGGCATACAGCAAATAAATGAATATAAAAGAAGAAGAAAGAAAAAAGTTACACATCGGTCTCTCAGGTATGTAGATGCAAAAATTCATGACAAGTTTTAGTAAATAAACCTAAGCCCAGTGATGTATGCCTGTAATCCCAGCAGCAAGGGAGGCTGAGATAATAGGATAGCAAGTTCAAAACCAGCCTCAGCAACTTAGCAAGGCCCTGAGCACCTTAGTGAAACACTGTCTCAAAGTAAAAATTTAAAATGGTGAGAATGTGACTCAGTGGTTAAGTGCGTCTGGGTTTAATTCCTAATACTGTGTGTGTGTATATATATACACATACATATATATTAATGTCACCACTAAACATCATTCATATATATATATATATATATATATATATATATACATATATATATATATATTCAGCGATACATAAAAAGAATAAACACTATGACCATCACTTATACTAATTGGAGTATGTTCCAGTTTTGCAAGACCACTTCAAGATTTAAAAATAAAACAATTTAACTTACCAAATTAACAAGTTAAGAAAGAGAAGAACATGATCATATCAATTGATGCAACAAACATATTTGACAAAATGTAATAATCATTCATAATAAAATCTCTCAGAAAAATAGACTGGTAGGTAACTTTCTAAACTTGATGAAAAGCATCTTCAAATAAACTACTGCTAACAGGATAGTTAGTGAAAATCTGAATGATTTTCCCTTAAGACTGGGAACAAGGCAAGAATTCATCTCTTATTCCACACAGTGCTTCAACTTCTGACCAGGGCAATATGTCAAAGATAAATAGTATGTGGTATATAAATAGGAAAGGAAAATATAGAAATAATACCTTCATTGGCAGATGACATAATGGTCTACATGTAAAATCTTAAGAAATCTACCCAAAAAACCCCAAATTTTGTAGAACTAATAAGTGAATTCAGTCCTATTGCAGGGAACACAATAAACATAAAAATCAATTGTACATGCAAATACTATATAATTGAAAATCTGCTACAATTACAAGCTCAAAAAGCAAATAAAATAGGTATAAATTACACAAACTAAGTATGAAATTTATATGCTAAAACTATAATACTGATAAAAATAGAGATATAAATAAGGAGAAATATGTTATGTCATGAATTGGAAGTCTCAACACATTAAATATGTCAATTCTCCCAAACTGATATACAGCATTACCATAATGCCTACCAAAATACCAGCAAAAATATTTAGTAGATATAAACAAATTCTTCTAAATTAAATATGGAAATTCAAAGAGGCTGCAATAGATAAAAGTGTATACCTACTGAAGTTTCCATAGCCACTATGATCGAGACTATGGATGTTGTTGTAGGGTTACAACACAGAGAACAGTAATGAGATGAGGAACCAGAAGTAGCCCTGCAAAAATATGCCCAACTGATTTTTGACAAAAGTACAAAAGCGATTAAATAGAAGAAAGATGAGCTTTTCCACAAATGATGCTGGAGCACATGGGCATTCTTGACACACACAAACGGAATAACATATGTGCACACCATATATGTGAATATGCACTGGTATCTATAGTATGTGAAGAACAATCTAAACACAACAGAAAAATAATATTAATAGATTATGAGCAAAAGACATGGGCAGACATTTCACCAGATAAGTAATTCATGGCAAATAAACAGAGGAGGACTGAAGTTATAACTAAGTGATAGAGCACTTTCCTATTATGAAAGTGGAAAACATACCAATGATTGCCAAGATCTGAGAAGAGGGTCGGGGAGGAGGAAAGTATGTGTGGCTATAAAAGGCAAAATGAGAAACTTTGTGTTGATGGAATGTTCTGTGTTCTGACTGCATCAATATCAATGTCCTAGTGGTGATAACTGAGGAACTATCCCAGAATAAAGTAGAACAAGGAAAACCGCAGACAGTTTAAGATCTTGCATTTAATCCTGGAACAGAAAAGAAAATTATATTAATTAGAAAAATTAGTAAAATTTGCAGGCTTGTAGATTAGATAATATTATTTCAATGTTCACATATTGATTTTCGTAATTGCACTGTGATTTGGAGGAATCAAGATAAAGTTTACAAAAAGGTTTTCATACACTTTCCACCTTTTTTGTATGTCTGAAGTCATTTTAAAATATCTTTAAATTATAAATAAATGTTAGACAAATAAATGGAAAAAAATAAACTAGTCTTGTTATTGCCTGTTGCAATCTAATAGCTGATTTCTCATTATGTTCATGGTGGCCAGAGTACCTCTCACTAGCACAGAGAGGTGAGTCACCCTGGAGGGTCCATTGCGGGATGCTTATTTCAAAAGGGTAGTGAGTTTGGGCTTCTATTTTTGTTTCATTATTATTACTATCATCATTTGGGGTGACAAAGAAGAGTATACCTTAGGAGAACTGAGTTGTGCAGCCTCATAAAATAGATTTTTAAGGCTGAGAAGGATTCTAATTTGTATCCTCTAGAATCTATTTAAGTTCTTTCCTTTTCTTTCAAAGGAAAACTTCCAACTGAGTGGGTTGCTGTTGTGACAGAAGCAGCCAGTGGCTGTTTAATACATCTTGGCCTGACAGTGGGAGAATCGGATCCCCTCAACCTGTCATCTCCACACTGTGGTTTCATTTATTTTTCCACCCTGCCTCTCTGTTCCAGGACAGCAGAAAAAGCAATGCAGTCTCTAGCACCAGCCAGAGCAGCATAAATATTAGTGATAATTGTATGTTACAGTAATTGCAAATAGCGGTGATTAATTCTTACAATAATAGCTGTCCTAAGAACAATTGATTTCCCTTCCAGTCATGCCCAAGTTTCCCAAGAGAAAGTTTTAAAATGGTTATTATTATTAGTTTAAGCTTTGGGGAGAAATGGGAAGATGAAAAGAATGGTGATTACATTGGAGCTGTCAGCACTGATTCTTCATCAGCGAGAGGAGCAAGGGCATACATACCGTGTCCCCATGCCACTGTCATGTCCTCCTTGCCAGAAAACCAGCCTGATTCCAAAAGTGGAAAGAACCACAATTTTCGAAATGTGGATCCCACAACCATGGCCAAGAACTGCCTTAAAACTATTATGGGACCACCCTGGAAAGAAGAGACAAATTCTTGCTCACATACAAACTTGCCCTTGCATAACTCGCTGCAGATAATTCTTGAAATCTTCCAGAGATGGCTATCAAAGTATTATTATCACCATTTAATTTATGCTAATGGATAGAAGTATAAGGCAGAAAATTGGCTCTTTCAGATCATTGAAGAAGTCAGTGTTGGACCTGGAATTTAAGATTAAATAGCCACAATTCCCATTTTTATGATCAAATTAAAATGCTATACCAAAATTTCAGGGATAGTTTCCCTCACTGCCTGCCTCCCAAACCTCTTCCTCTTAGTTAAGCCATATTTTAATTAACACCAGATAAAATTTATTATCATGTGAGCAGTACTCAACTAAAACCAATAATTTTAATGTATATTAATATGCAAATTTTTCTGTGTGAGACATCAGAGATTTGTTTTGATTATTCTCCAAACTGGGAAAAGCAATTCCTAAATTTATTAACTAGGGTCAAGTTTTCTTATCACCAAAGTGAATCATTTGATTTTTGCTTGCTACGTATTTACATGCATAAATTAAATAGTAGAAATGCTATATATTTAACATTAATGGTTTTGTGTCTATCCTTATATACATTCCAAATAGACATGGGTTCAAAAACCTGATTCATCATTTTCCTATTTTCTATGATTTGAGTAGATTCTCAATTCATGAAGAATGTACTCTTGCTGTGTCCTCATGTGACCCCTGTATCCTCATCACTGAGTACAGTGTCTAGCACAGTGCCTGGAACATTGTGATAAACAGATGCTTATTGAATATTCACTATGTCCATATTCTCTCCACTTATTTCAAGGTTCCTGATACTTACTCTTTGGAACATCATATAAATCTTATCTGACTATATTCTTCCAGGAAAAAGGAATTTTGCCTGTATCAGTCAGCTACCATTGCATCATAAATTACCCCCAAACTATACATGAACAGAAGGTCCTGAAGGTTATGAGTCTGGATAGTCCAGGTTCAGGGATTTTAGTGAGTTTCAAGAACACTGTTGGTCACGACTACAGTCATCTTAAGGCTCAAATTAGAGCTGTAGGGTCCGCATCCGGCTCACTCATGTGGATATCGGTGGATCTCAGTTCCTTGCCTGTGGTTGACCAGGCTTCTGCTCCTTGCCACAGGGTCCTTTTCCTAGGGCTGTTTACAACAGATTTCACAACATGTCTTTATCCAGGGTCAATAATCTGAAAAAGAAATAGAGATCATGTAAGCAGTAAGGCACACAAAAGTGGAACATAAATTTTTCATTACCTAATCATGAAATGACAAACCATCATGTGTTGCATGCAGAGACCGATCATGATACAATAGAGAGGAAGGGAACTGCAGGAGAGTGTGACTACCAGAAAGCAGACATATCATGGAGACTGACTATCATAATGATAAGACACCATTTTATGAATAGCTTTTCAATTCAATCACATATATCATGTTAGCCAATTATTAAATGTGAGAATGATAATTCTTTAAAGAGAACAGAACCACCTCATATTTGAGAATCTCTGCAATGGACTTTATGTTAAATGCACTCACAAGACTTCAACAATAATCCAACATGTAAAAGCACCGGAGGTAACATTAGGAAATGTCAGGAGGAAAAATGAGAACAACTAATTGGGGGGTGGGGGTGGGAATCAATTTGCATGTCTCTCACATAGGCAATAAAGGGTACTCATCAATTTCCCAAACTTTAACCTCTTCTTTTGAGCAGGGAAATTTTGTATTTCTGCCAAAAGTTGAAAGGGTTGGTTTCGTAGTGTGAAATAGGTAGTGAGGATGGTTGATAAATTAGTAGGATGGCTTTATAATTTATTGTCCAAACCAGGACACTGTTTAGAGCAAAAAGGAGTGCTATTAATAATTATGCCAAGGCAACGGGCATAAATTGAGATCATGCAGGGCAATATTGAGAATATATTCGCCCTATAAATTAGAATCATTTATTTTGGACCCTTTTTACTATGAAGAGCTTGGAACAGTGAGTTTGGTAAACAGACCCTCAAAAGTTGCCTTTTGTACTTTCCACATGAATATTTCACCCAGAAAAAAAAAACAAGTGAGAAAGAAGCAGACAATGCAATGTACTGTTTCTTGACAAAGGACAACCTTTTGGGGAAAGATTGATTTGTTAGGATGTTGTCTAAGAATTCATGTTCTTCTCAAGGAAATTACCCATCATTAGGGATTTGAGCAAATCTTTTACTGCAGTTTTTCCTCATATCAGTTGCAAATAGAGGGTCTGTTTAATTTTGCAAAATTTCTTTTCATATGCATCTAATTAAAGTATCTGTTGAGTCCATCAAATTGTGTTCAAGTTAATTGAATAGAAAAAAAATTTAATGGTGCTCTATTAGATTTTCCTGGTTAATGTCATAGGCATCCATTGATTTTTTTTTAATTAGAGATTTTTGTTAATGGATTTGCACAAATTAAACTCTGCCTAATAACCAGTGCTCCTCTGGCAGTTCTCAGGACACTTGCTGGGATTTTGGCAAGGCCCCTTGATGGCATTTGGGGGAGTTTGCCTTTTCAATGACAGGCTCTTATAGAATTCTAAAATGAGATTAGAATTCCTGCTGATAAACTTTGTTACTCCATAGCTTTTCCCTTCTCTTAAAAATAATCAGGAGACTCTTAGGGAGAAAAGTGTATAAATAGTAACACTCCCTTGCACCCAAATACAGCATATTAAGTGTAATGCACAAGAGCCCTATGGAGTTGTTGGAGCTCTAGGTAGAAAGTTGTAATCTTGATTTTTCTCTGTCTACAGCAATAATAAGAGAATCACTGAAGGGCTAGCTAGCTTGGGTGTTTAGCATGACTATAATTAAAAGAAATAATTATATCCAGGTTGACTAAATTACAATGCACTCCACATTTTCCTCTGCCTTTCCACCTCCAAAAAGCAAATGCAAAAGCAAAAGAAGCAACAGTTACTGTCCAGAGGCCTTAAGTTGATCCTAGAGTAGTGTTCCAAGAGTAATATCGAGTCCTGGACTGATTGCTCATGGTTGGTCCTGGTCTTGATGTCTAAGATGGCTGAAGGTCAGAAAAGATCACTTGATATTCTTACTGACACTTGTTTCTTCCCAGCAAATCATTTTAAATTTATTCTAAGTTGAGTCTATTTTAGAGCAAAGAGAAGCCTGAGAGAAGTTCAAGAGTAAAATAGACAGTCTCAGGGTCAGACTCTACTCTGGAAATAAGATAAAGACGGGATCCAGGAGGGCAAGAAGAATGCCAACACCCTCATAACACACCAGTCTTGTCTACTGGGTTCTCTTTTTTAAAAAAAGAAGAAAAGTCTTCGACAGACCTCATTTTTACAAAGCCAGAAACATCGAGGTGGCATTCAGCTAGCCATCTTTGGTTAATTTTGGTTAACCTTGCCATTATTCATGGCTATGCAGACTTAGTTCAGTTTCACCTCCAATCAAGGAAAAAAAAAACACATTAATCCATTTCCTTGTATCCTTTGGAACCATCTTTAAGGAATCAAAATCTACAAGTTGCCAAAGACAATAATAAAGTCTGTTCAGTTTTTCATATTGCTATAAAGATAAAAGTCCTTCCATTTATATCTTTCAGGCTCTGCACTTCCTCTCTATTCATTCAAACCCTACCCATTCTTTCATTTTCTAGACATCTATAAATCTTCACTGAATATTAAATGTTACTAAAATTCATCTCAGCACTTTTTATCTGAATACTGACAATGCATGCGTGAAGCAGAAATTCAGTGATTAATTATATGTTGCCTTTCATTATTCTATGTTTCATGTAAGTACAATGGAAATAATATTTTGGAAATATATTTATTTAACTTTCTTTTATGTTTCCCAATATCTACCTCTCTACTAACTACCTAGCCTCTCAAACTATTTTCCCTCTCTTGCTTCTTTCCAAAAGTATCCATCAAGGCTGTTTCGGGAGAAAGTCACATAAAAACAGTCACCATTTCTATAGTGCTTACTATGTGCCAGATACAAGTCTAACCACTTTATTATATTAACTGTGTTAGCTTTTCATTGCTGTGACCAGACTATCCAACAATAACAACTTGAAGGCAAAGACTTCCTTTATGGATCATGAGGTTTCACTCCATGGTTAGCAGGCTCCATTGCTTTGAGCCGGAGGCAAAGCAGAACACTATGGTGAAAGGGAATGACAGAGGAAAGCTGCTTAAATTAAGGGAGCGGAGAAAGGAAGGGGCCTGTAAAATGGCATACTCTCCAAGAGCATGCCACGGTGACCCACTTCCTCCAGCCGTGCTCTACCTGCCTGCAATTTCTACCTCCTCTCAGTAGTTCATCCAAATTATTAATCCATCAATGAGGTTAGAACCCTCACGGATTCTCCTGCAAGGAATACAAATGTCCAGCCTCTGGACATTGCTGCAAGGGTGACAAAGTCTTCAATACATGGGGTTCTGGGAGTCATTCCAGACCCAGAGTAGGATACTGCCTCCTGTAATCCACACTACGACCCTAGGATATAGGGGAAGGTGTTTTCTTTATTTTACTGATGAAAAAACATGAGACATCAAGAGGTTACATATTCTACTTGAGATCACAAGTCTAGTAACTAGAGATTTTATGTCAGTGGTGTTGCTTCAGAGTTTGTGCTGTTAACTGCTCCATCAGAGACAAAGAGAGAGAGAGAGAGAGAGAGAGAGAGAGAGAGAGAGAGAGAAGGGGGCCAGGAAAGAGAGGGAGAAAGACTGTTTAAATTCTGCCTCGGGATCCAAATTGGGTTTTGCAGCAAGTCAAAGGTCTGAAATTCAGTTTATATTAACACATGAGCTACCACTTGGCAGACCATGTATCAAGCCTAAAGTATCCAATTACAGTGTGTTTTGCACCAAACACAGGGGAAGTCCCTTTTGTCAACAATGGTTTGGGAAGGAGGATTATTTCCCTAGGTTGTAAGAGGATTTAGTGTAGAGAAATTTCAGATTCTGCATCCTTCCCTTTCAACCAGAGGAGTGAGGTGGAGAAAAGAAAGAAAGAGTGAAGAAGTCAGACACTAATGACCTTGCTTCTGTCTAGACTCATCTGACAGCAAGGGAAGCTTATGCAACAGCTGTACAGCACGGAGAAACAAAGCTAAGGGCTTGCTTCCCTGGCCATGTCTTGAGGTTTTCCATGACTCTAGGAAAATGAAATCCTTTACCTCTGGACCATATCCCACATAATATGTGGATTTGGGAGTAGGGAAGATAGTGGACATTGGCTGCCTTGCTGGGGTTGAAACCATACTCTGGGCCTCTTATATACTAAACATGGCTTACAGGTGATGTAGAAAGTTCTGTGCATTCTAAAAGGAGATGCAGCAAGGTTGAAAGCAATGATGGACAGGAAAAGACCTGGTTCAGAACAGACAGTTCTGGGTGAGATTTCAATACAGAGGACAGTGATAGTGACACCAGCTTTCTACACGGGTTACATGTGGGGATCAAAAAGCAGAATGACCAGGTAAATTCACATGGAGATCCAGGAGTGATCTAGAGAAAATCAGAGAGATCCAATAATAATTCTTTTTCTCCTCAACTTCTGTACAACTAAGCTGAAATACAAGGGCAAGTGAAATCTAAAAGACTGAGTAGTTACTTGAACAGACAGAACTGTCCAAAATTACTACAAAACCAGTTAGGCTTAGGAAAATAATTTTGCATAGAACAAAGATGAGGTGGGGATTCACATGTATCAGGAAAAAAGTCTCAACACTACTGTCAGGGAATTTGAAAGGCCCTCACTACATAGTGGTGGGGGTGGGTGGTATCACAAAATCAGATGTGTTACAGAAAAACTATCAAGATCATTTTTCTTTGCACATCTAATTTGTCCCTTGAGCAAATTTCAAACCATACTACATGACTACATGATTTGATATTTTCTTCTCACCGAGCTAAGACCCCAAAGACTAGAGAGCTGTGTCTCCTGCTTTTACATGTATTATTAGTTCAGCACACAACTGGGGACAGTATATGCCCAAGAATAGCTGTTGAAATGCTGCCCTGAGCCCCAAATAAAGGGAATGGACCTCTCTAGAAACCTTTCCTAGCCAACTGAAAGAAAGACAGTCATGCAGGGTCTGTGATTCTTTTTGCAACCATTTCCTTCCCTTGCATTTGTCTTTCTGCTGAGTGCTGATTTGGGAATAAAAACTGGCCTTGCCGTGGCCCCCTCTGACTGTGTTATAACCCGAGGAGCAGCGCTAAAACAAGACAGGCCAATTAGTAGTGCATCTTAATATTTGTAATTTTCCAAACCCTCCATCACGATGAAGCTATTACAGGAAAATTAACCTCTAACAGTTGAAATCACTCAGTGTAGAGTTTAGCCAGAGGCAGGAGGTAAAACTGAGACTTACACAGCAAGAGTGAAGCTTTTCCTTTCAAATGACTATGTGAAGAGTCCACTAAAACATAGAGACTTGTCATTCCATAGGCTTTTCCACTCCTTTGGCAACTGACAGTGGTGGGCAGGCTTTAGGGAGGGAGCACTAAAGTGGAATCTGTTTCAAAGAATTGGTTTTCACTCAGTGGCCTTGGGAAAATAGACATAGGAAAAAAAATGGAACGGAGAATCAGAGAGAGGCAGAAAGAAAACCGTTTCTGTACAGCGTTTGACCCATAGACAACAGTAATTGAACATTTAAATGAATCAAGGAAGATTTGAAGTTGGTATGTGCCAAGTAACATAATACTGGCACATTATTGAAGAATTTCAAGGTGAATAAACATTTCTTTAATGTCAGGCTTGGGTTAAATGCTGTTGGTGAAGTATACCCAGAATTGTTATTCTTCATTAAGGGAAAAATCGCCTCTGATGAATCTGGCAAATCTGTGATTTCCTTTAGGCTTTTTTAACCACAGCCCTTTAAATGACTTGGTCTCCAGTCAGGACAGAGCTCCTAGTGAGAAGTGTCATACATGCCATCCTGGACCCATGCAATGAAATCTCTCTGACAACTCCTTTCTTGAGACATGCATAGAGGGAGCACTGACTTACTTTGCTAGTAGCCTTCAGCTAATCTTGGTTAGAATTTTGGGAAACTGCTTTGCCTGTGAACATAATCTGAAATTCTGGATTTGATTTCTCCAGCTAATGAAATTTGTTAAAAACCAATATTTTACTACTTTACTCTAAAAGTATTTAGCAGAAAACTCTACTTACTACTTGTTTTAGACAGGTTTTTTTTTCCTGCTGTGATGTTAAGACCCAATAAGAATAATTTTAGGGGAGGAAAAGTTTATTTTGGAGCTCACAATTATGGAGGTCTCAGTCCATAGGTGGCCAACTCCATTCTCTAGGATTGGAGATGAGGCAGAACATCATGGTGGAAGAGTGGTAAAGGAAAGAGGCTCAGTAGGTGGCCACCAGGAAGCAGAGAGAATCTCCTCACCATGAACAAAA
Source organism: Urocitellus parryii (assembly GCF_045843805.1). Taxonomy (NCBI): domain Eukaryota; kingdom Metazoa; phylum Chordata; class Mammalia; order Rodentia; family Sciuridae; genus Urocitellus; species Urocitellus parryii. Next base: position 1,653,585 of record NC_135544.1, read on the forward strand.
TATTCACAGGACCCTTAATGAAAGCCATTCTCCAGCCACATCCTACCTGCCTATAGTCACCAACGAGTTAATCCATATCTGGAGCTTGATGTACTAAGAAGGTTAAGGATCTTATAACCCCATCATTTCACCTCTAAACTTTCTTGCACTATCTCACACATGAGCTTTTGGGGGGACACCTAATATCTAAATCATAACACTGCTCTTCTGTTTGATGGATTGACAAAACAAAACTGCCATCTTCCATCAAACTTGATTGTAAAAGCAACTACAGGATGCTAAAGTTCTTTGGGGCTGTGTTGGTTCTTTCTGTAGAATGTAAACTGATTGTCATTTATACAAGCCTGGTTAATAAAGCCCAGGAAAATCAGAACTTATGTAAAAGCAAAAATGAAAATATGTCAGGTAACATCATGCACAGCCACCCACTCAGCTGTCTTGTGAACAGAGCAACTGACACCATTCAGAGAATTCTAAATTCCTCTCTAGAACTCAGGCAGGCCATTAGGAAGCACAGGGCTTTAATATGCACATGAATCACTGGAGGATCCTGTTAAAAATGCAGATTCAGGTGTCTGGATTGGGGCCAGGATCATGCATTTCTAGCAAATGTTAAGGAAATGCTCATGTTACTAATTTATGGTCATCATCTTGAAAGACAAGGAAGGAATTAGACAAAGTGACACATTCTCAGAATCCAAAATAAAAATTGTAGATTTCAGTCTTTCTGTACTCCCTCTTCCTTCTCCCCTCCCCCCTAGCATTGCTATCTGTAAGCAACATAAAACATCAGCTAAAGAGCACTCAAGTTGCAGACAGTTGTGGTTTTGTGGTTTTGAGAGAACAGGAGTGAAACTGGAACATTAGATTTCAGATGGAACTAAATGATGCAGAATTCTCTGCTCCTATGTGGGGCTACATCGACTAAAGTTTTGGTGTTCAGGGAAGTGGCTTAACCTTTAAAAGCCACTGGGAAAAGGCTGCTGAGAGGGGCATTAATCAGAAGCTCATAGGAGAGTAATCCTAAATGACTTCCCTTAAAAAACAATAATAAATAATCAGCAATTTTCATTTTGCCTCTATTTAAAGGCTCTCAAACCACTTTGCATATTTTATGCCATGAACTCTGACATTACTAAATAATAAAAGGGAAAACGAATACTTCAGTGTCATCAAGCTGTAGGCATGCTTGACACCTATATTATGAAATACAAACAAACTGAAAAAGACCCACTTACCTGGCAGGGTCAACAATCAAGATGTAAATAAATGATAGAGGTCTGAGCTTTATCTCTAAGTCATGCTTACAGGTCATTTCATGGAGCAATTAGAGTATGAAAAGCTCCCAGTAGTGGGGAGTAGATTTAGACAAGCCTGGCACTACTGATCTGATAGTAGAAAAGAACAGAACCAGGAACAGCCTGAGAAAGGTAGATGTTTGCTGTGAGTTGCAGTCTGCTGTGTATTCTGTCAATAATAGAGTGTGGGGGGGGCGGGGGAGCAAAAATGAATAATCTGAAGAAAAAGTGATTGAATTTAAGATTACTTAGAAATAAACGTATGTATCAAAATACCATGCACTGAGATGAGATGATTCAGTCTCATGTCATCATGTTTACGTTAAGTAAAATATGACAAAAACCCAGAAGCATATTGAGGGCATGCATGTATCTTTGATATCTGAAGCTTCAGATCTGATTTCTAACAGCAGCCAGAGAGACAATGGGGAAAACACTCCAGGGCTGCATATGTAAAATTGGAAAAGAAAAAAAGAGAAAAAAAACAAACAAACAATATGGAATCAATAAAAAAATCTTTACCACAAAAAAAATCAAATGGAAGATAATACATTCAAAAGATGGATAAAAAATATCTTTTTTAAAAGACATTACAGAAAGCAAATTTAAAAATATATCACGTCAAATGTCGTGGTGCATGTCCATAATCCCAGACACCCCAGAGGCTGAGGATCACAAGTTTGAGACCAGCATCAGCAACTTCATGAGACCCTGTATCAAAATAAATAAAAATGGTCTGGGTATATCACTCAGTGATAAAGCACTGCTGGATTAAATCCCTAGTACCGGAAAAGAAGGAGAAGGAGAAGAAGAAGGAGAAGGAGAAGGAATCATATTGTGCTTCTAAAATTTTCACTGAAACAGAGCTCTACATAATAAAAGATTAAAGATAAAATAATAAAACAAAAGATTAATATTTGATATGGTAAGGAGACTTGCTAAGAAGCACACTGTTTTTGAGAAAGAAAGATAAAAAGAGAATTTTTAAAAAACAACCATCATGGCACATTTACTATCAGAATTAAAGCTTTGAAGAGCATATTTGAATGTATCAGAAATTAAATCTGTTTTGTAAAGGGCAAACTTGAAAATATCTCAGAATTTGCTAGAAAAGAAGAGATAAAAATGAGATTCTGATGATTTATATTGAAGAGAAAGAATAATCATCTACATATAGATAATTGGTATTTCTGAGAAAGAGAACAAACCAAACAGGAGCAATAATTTAAAGTGAAATTGACAAAATCTTCCTGACATTGAATCAAACCATAATTCAGACTAAAAACATGCAGGAGTACATGTGGGAATATAAATAGAAAGCTAACTTCTTATATTTAACCTGGAGGAATTTTTGACTCTGGAGCATAAGGAAGAGTGTCTACCAGCCCCGTTTTGGCTATTTCTGTTGCAGAACAAACTACTTCAAAACTTAAAACAGTAACCATTTTATTATGCAGATTCCATGGGTTAAGAGTTTGGAAAGTGTTCAGTAAGGATGGAGCAAAAGATAAAATGCAACTAGACAATCAAAGATATGATATGATATGTCAAGAGCTTTGTAATGTTTTGAACAACTAATAATAAAAAAAAATTTTTAAAGTGTTAGGGTTGTGGCTCAGTGGTAGAGCACTTGCCTAGCACATGGGTTTGATCCTCAACACCACATTAAAAAAAAAAAACAAAAAAAAACAAAGATGTGATATTCTTCAGACTTTGTCAACCAGGAAAATGTTCATTAATGAGGGCCATGGAGAAGAGAAGAAAGGCAACCGGGGGCTTTTCTGAGACAGGTAAACAGGGAAGACAGGCTCGGTTTAATGAAGTCATGAGGAAGGATGGAGGAGGCCCTGGACTGTGTGATGTCAGAGTGGTCCTTTGTGCTTGGTTTCTTTCTGGCACACTGAAGTCCAACATTAGACATCAGGCAACCTCACAGAGCTGGGTTTTTTTTTTTTTTCCCTGTGTGTGTGTACTAGGGATTGAACTCAGGGACTCGACCACTGAGCGGCATCCCCAGCCCTATTTTGTATTTTATTTAGAAACAGTGTCTAACTGAGTTGTATAGAGCCTTGCTTTTGCTGAGGCTGGCTTTGATCTCAGGATTCTCCTGCCTCAGCTTCCCCAGCCACTGGGATTACAGGCATCTACCACCATGCCTGGCCCAAAGAGCTGTTGTGAACCCAATCAATTCTTTTGTTTTAAGGAGCAAGTACAGAGCAGACACAATAAACCATCCCGTGATGGGAATTAGAAATAAAAATTGTATACTTCCAAAGGACTCAGAGAAAGAGAACACTCAAGGGGACTCTCCAATGAAAGGTGAGTTCTTCATCTAAACTAGGTTGTCACCCATGGTACCCTCTTTTGGACCCTCTCATGCTGTGGGAGCTTTTCTTACTTGCTTCTAATAAATCTGATACTGAATTCTTACTCTCCATCATCTGTGTATTTCATTCTTCAGGTGTACAAGACAAGGACCCTCCAGTACACAAGACACCTTGTTGCAATACTATTGAGGGTTTATTTCTGCCCTGCAGTATCTGGTAACTGCTTGGGGATATCGGATGTTGGAGATGACTGTGACCAGAATCTGGACTCATCTAAAAGCGTCTTCATTCACACATCTGGTTCTCTGCACAGTACAACTGAGTGATAAGGTCTGCAAATAGAGTGTATGTTCCCTATGGCTTGTCTTCCTCATAGCACGGCCACCGCAGGGTTGTCATATTTTCTACACAGAAGCTCAAGTCTCCAATTGTGAGGTTTTTTTTTTTTTTCAAGTAAACTCACTGGAAAATGCATTTTCTTTTATAACCCGGTGTTTTAATCAGCTTTTTTTGCTGCTGTGACTAAAAGACCTGAGCAGAACAACTGTACAGGAGGAAAGGTTTATTTAGGGCTCATGGTTTCAGAGGTCTTAGTCCATAGAAGGCCAGATCTAGGTGAGGCAGAACAACATGGCAAAAGTTTATGGCGGAGGAAAGCAGCTCATATGGTGATCAGAAATCAGAGAGAGAGAGAGATTCCACTCTCCAGATACAAAATATACATACCCCAAAGCCAAGCCCCCAACTCCCAACTCCAACCACACCCTACCACTTCAATTACCACTCAGTTAATACCAATTAGGGGATCAATTCACTGATCTGGTTAAGAATCTTACAACCCAATCATTTCTCCTCTGAACCTTCTTGTACTCTCTCACATGTGAGCTTTTTCTCTCACATTCAAACCATAACACCTCATCTTGGCAGTCATATAGCATTACTTCTTGTGTATAATCTAATGGTCCAAGGAGTCTAGGCTCAGTCAGATTCTGTGAGGGATGCAAAGATGTCCAATTCTCAAATGAAAAGGGTCAAAGTGTTTATGCTTTTTTTAAAAAAAATTGTCTAAACTAGCAGTTTGATTATAAATTATTTAGAGATATCCCTCAACTAAAGAAGGGTTATGCATCAATAAGTCCATTTTAACTTAAAAATATCATAAGTTGAAAATGAGTTGGATATATCTAACCTACTGAACATTGTAGCTTAGCAATGCAGTCTAATGTAGAGTGTTGGTTGTTTTCCCTCCTGGTTGCAGGGCTGACTGGGAGTTGTGGCTCACTGTGCTTCCCAGAATCACAAGAGAGTGTTCTACAGCCTACAATTAACTAAGAAAGGGTCAAAATCCAAACATTATAAACTTGAAAAATGTTAAATGAAAACATTATAAGGGACTGACTGTAAATTCTAACATATAGAAAAGACAGTAACTCCTTGTCTGAGATCCCAAAGTTTCATCAGATTGGGACATCAACTCAAAGTCTACCACATGAAGAGCAAGCTTGGCATGTGCATGTCTTCAGTACTGTTCCTCTCTGGGGAGAAAAGCTATTTCTGTCTCATCCAGCAAACAAACAGATAATAATGGGATAGGAATAAGATAATCATCAATATCTCCATTCAAAACATGGAAAGGGAAGCCACACATAAGTCATTGCTCCATAGCAATTTTAAGATGGAACTGTACATGTGTTACTGATTCCCTTATTGAGGCTATGTCCTGTTCCTTGGTGGGGGGGTTATTTTAGTCAGGGTTGTCCAGAAAAACAGAACCAACAGCATGCATGTGTATTTGTATTAGATTAGACTTACTTTAAATAATCGGCATATATAATTGTGGCCACTGGTAAGTCCAAAATCACTAGGGCATACCAGCATCCTGGAGACCACTGGAGGAGTGTATATTGTGGTTTTGAGTTCAAAGGCAGACTGAAGACAAAATTCTTTCTGTTGAGGGGTACTCAGAATTTTTCTCTTTGGAACCTTGAACGGATTGGAAAAGGGCCACCACACTGTGGTTTTACTCAAAGCTTACTGATTTACATATTCATCACATCTAAAAAAATACCATCCCAGCAACTTTATAGACTAGTGTTTGACAAAAATCTAGATATCTTAGCCTAACCAGTTGATAAATTCAATTAACCACCACTTTGTTCCTCCTGGCTCTTGTTTTCAGCCTCTGAGTCATCCTTTCTTCTCCAGGGAAAATCAAGTGCACACAAGGGTAGTCTTCTCCGGCAAAGAGTTCAAAGAGACCTGTGTGTCTTAGGTTTTCCATTGTTTTATACTTTCTCTTTCCCATTGGGGTAAAGATTTTGTCTCATCTTCTTTCTTTTCCTCATCATATAAAAGTTCACTATTAAAATCATGCAGACTCAGAAAGACAAATATCCTGTTTTCTTTCATGTGTTGAACATAGAAATAGAAAAAAAAAAAAAGGTGACCTGAGGGTAGAAGAGAGACTAATAGGGAAATAGAAAGGGGGTAAAGATAGGGAGGAGAGGGAAGGAGGAAGGATGGATGTGTTGAGCAGAGTATAGGCAGGTATGAAATTGTCATAATGAATCCCATGACTTTGTATAATCAATACACACTAATAATGAGGATAAAAGTGAAATATGTTTTGTACTGTGCTAGGTGTACTAATTGATTTTACTCATTTAACCCTCAGTCGCTCTGACCAAAATACACAGCAAAAACAACTTAGAGGGAAAAAAAAGTGTATCTGAAACTCATGGTTCCAGAGGTCTCAGTCCATAGAGGGTGAGTTCCTCTGCTTTGGGGCCAAGATGAGGTCGCACTTCAGGGGGGAAACGACCTTTACAGGAAGCTGCTCAACTCTGGGCAGGGTCAGGAAGCAGAGAGAGGGAGGGGGAAAGAAACACAAGGAAGATGTACCCTTCCAGGTCCTGTCCTCAGTGACCCCCCTCCTCCAGTCATGCCCAGCTGTCTACATTCACCCCTAGTCATTCAAACCAGAGTCGACTGATGGGGTTACAGCCACCACCATCCAATCATTCCACCTTCAAACATTCCTGAATCAGTACAGGCGCTTTGGGGGACACCTCACATCCAAACTACCACCAGGTGTAATTATTCTTTCTTCTCTTCAGAGCAGAAAGTGAAACAGGGAGTCACTTATGGAAAGTCACACAGACTGACTTTGTAGAGCTTGGATTCTAATCCGGCATTGTGTCCACAGACGTGTGGCAACTTTGAGCACTCGTCACACTGAAGTTGGGGGCTTACTTTAGAGGACTAACTCACCTTCTCTCAATCAACAATGACAGCACACCAATATTTTCAAATAATTCCTTAAAGTGTGATGAACACAATGGAGGCAATTGTCTCAGTTATGGAAAATGTACATCTGTCATCTCTAGTTAAAACTTTTGGAAGTATTATGAATGAAACAAGTGTGATGAAGTCTTGATTGTCTTTACAAGGTCCAGCCAGGAAGCCATGCTGCAGGGAACTTGGCTTCTGATGGGCTGATATGTAGAGCAGGGCAGCTCTCCTCATATTAGTAGTCTCTTATGTTCTTTGGAGAACAGAGGTACATGTGAAGATAAGATACATTTGCAGGTTCCAGCAGTGGTCATGTATTGTTTAATGACTTTTCTTCTTGTATCCAAACCATTGACCATTCTCCTGAATTCCCAATGTTGTAAAAAAATCACTGGACAAACAATGTTGTTGAAAAAAAAGAAAAAGAAAAAAGTTCCACTACTTACTTGTTCCTATTACAGACCAGGAACAAGAAAATAGTGGGACACAATTTAAGTAAGGTTTCTGTCACTGAGTTGTGTCTTTTCTTCTTTATGTCCTCCCAACCCTTTTTGATTTCTCTGTTCTGTTCTTTTGTTTCATTCCCCTTTTTATACAAAGGAGAAGAAAGAAGTTTCATCTATATGTTTGTCTTCTTTTCTTCCCCCACAAATTGGCATTTGAAAATAATTAAGTGTAGAAAGAAAAAGGAGAAAAGACAATTGAGGAAGCTCACAGTTATGTGGTGGAAAAGTCAAAAAGTCTCCCCAAACTGTCCCAGATTCCAGAGGACATTCTCTCTGTTTCCCATGCCCAGTCTGAGATCTAGCAGCTGCCTCTGCTGGCCAGCCATCTGCTTGGACATGTGCAAGGGCATTGTAGGGCTTCTGTGTAAGATGTATTTGCCCACTTTGACAGTGTGCCAGATTGAGTATATGAAAACCTAGTGTCCAGTAGGGATCTGCCATCATCCATTGCTCTCCTGTTTGTTCTTTTTTCTTTTTCTATTGTCTGTTTTTCAATAGAATTTGTTCATTGTATATAATTGCCTCACTCCTAAAATTCAGCATCTGAGAGAGAGGGCAGAGAGCAAGAAAAAAAAATATACTAGCTCAATATACTAGCTCTTTTTAATAAGGCAAAAGTCTGGGCGAGGCATCAACAAACTCATAGCCCCTCCCAGGAGGCTCCTGGGAATATCCTTCAAGTCTTCCTTTCCTCAGCATTGCCTCTTTCTAGTCCCCTTATTTGAACTGGAGATCGAGCCAGAATATATCTGGTGACATTCACTTCGGAACTCTCCTGAGGTCCCTCATTTCAAAACGTTTGGAATAAGCTGTCCTGGAACACTTGGTAAAAGAGCAATTAAATGCCACTCTGCATGCTCGTGCTTAATTATCTTGTTAGGAACACACTGTAGCTCACTGCATCTAAATGCAAATTTTGTATTTGAGATTTTTATTGAATTTGATAAGTCAAATGATTGCTTCTTTATACTGGAAGGGGTTGGGGCTGATTAACTGTGGAAGCATAAATGAGTAACAGTGGGACAACTATCTCCTTGATTCATTTAGAATTCTCCTCCCCTCTTAGTTGTGCTTCCTTTCCTTATATTTTATTTCTATTCTTGTGCTGCTGGGCTCATTTTGCTGATGAGGAAGAGGATAATACAGAGCACTTGGAAGAGCAGATTGTAATAAAGCAACATTGCAGGGTGAAGCAACTTGCCCTGAGACTGGTGCTTATTGAGTTTGAGGATCAGTGATTTTCAAAATTGAGGAGGGGGGGGGATTTTTATAGCATTGCACACACACACAGATACACACACACACAGATACACACATGCATATATGCCCTATGTACATATAAAATTTCATGAACCTCTTTTGTACTTTATTTTCCATTCTTCTCTATTTTATTCCATTTTTTAATTAAAAAAAAAACTTTGTAAATGCTGGTTGGAACCCTGTTAAAATTCAATGAAAAATCTTGATCATCAATTAAAAAGAGAGAAAGAAAATTCTGTTGTAAATTGTTCCCCCTCGTGGTATTTCTGAGCTTCATTAAAACCTCAAATGAATGATGGAAACAGTGTTCCTAAACAATACCTGTAGCCCAAAGTGCTAATTATAAGGGGTCAGCATACAATCAGATAAAGCAGCAGGACTGAGAACAGCAGGACAAGTGTACAGAGGAATTTTCTAAAGACAGCAAGCTTGGCAGCAAAATAATTCCCTGGTGTGTGGCATTATGTTTAAAATGGTGCCAGCTTCTAAGGACATTTTATGTCCACAAATGTAAGTGCTGGCTGTGCTTGCGTGGTTTTCAGACACTTCTCCACTCCCATCACCCCTGCCCAGGCCCTCAGACCAATGGGGGTCTTAGGAGGGGAGATGACCTCATGTTCAAAGCCAGCCATGGCCATCATTTTTCTCCCCACCTTCCAGACTGAGTCAGGCACCATTACCTTTCATGACATCCTTTTATAGTAGACAGATCTGCTTTACAGGTTCCAGTTGCCCGCCAATGTGCATCCTGTGTCAAGAGTAGTCCTCCGTTAACCTGGAGTCCAAACCATTAATGTTCATCATTTCTATTTTTACAAGATAAGGTACAGAAAATTATAAACTCGTGCAGAGAATGAAAAGGAGGAGGGGAGAGGGAGGGAGGAAAGAAAGGTGGAAAAACAATTGAATGGTTCCTCATTGGAACATCATGTCAAACATTCCTTTAAATTCTTTTTAGATAATAGCAACCCCAATTTTTACAAGATGGTAACTCATCCTATTTATGTGAAAAAGATCTTCAAGGAGACTGAGCTAGAGTTTCCAATGTTGTGTAGCTAGTGGGTGGTACGGATTAAAGTAAAATCTACATGGTACCTAGCAGGGATGCCCTTCCTAATATTTATGTGGGCAGATGGTAAGTCTCACTTTGAACCATCCACTAGAACTTCAACAAAGAAAAGCCATGCTTGACATTGCATTCCCAGACTCAAACTTATTGTACTGAACATCCAGAAACCCGAAGGAGACATTTGCGATTGAATGAAAACTGAGTTGAAGATCATAAGATCAAATTCTTAGATTACTTGATGGGTCAGGCAAGATACTTCAGAACCTGAGTGAAGAAGATAAAAAGAGGGAAGAAAGGAAATTGAAATTGGGGAGAGAGAGAGATTTAATTAGATACACTGCTCAAGGAAAAAAAAAAAGTGTAAGATACGTGCTCTCAGATAATGAGAGTTGCAGGTTTGATCCAAAATCTATTGTCAGCTTCATTTTCTGTCCGCACCCCTGTGATCACTATTCACTCTGCATTCACACTTGACAGATTTGGACTTTGTTCCTGATTGGGTTAGACATGACCTCTTTTCAGAAAGCTAACCTTCCAAATCTTTCCATCAAATCAATTTGATGTTTTGATGATTGTTACTTAATGTTTTATGTAAGGAAGTTACCTATTTATAATTGAAAACAAGGAGAAACAGTTTTCTTGTGGTTTGGGAAATGCTCCCTAGAAGAGGGGCCCTCTGCCAGGTGCTAATTGCATTCCTATTGTCTTTTGGCTTCATGCTTCTCACACAAGGGAGAGGAAGAGAGTGTGTGTGGGGGGGGGGCTGCAGTTTGAAGATAATTGAACAAGGTGAAAATGAATGCTCATTAAATTCCAGAATGCAGGAGGACTCATTTCATATGAGAGGGCTGTAAATATGACTTTTAATGAAATTATGACATGGTTGCCAATAAAATTCATTTACTCTGCAGTATTACAGTTAATTATACACAGCTGGAGCCATTTATGGTGTGTCCCTTGTTAACTTTGCCTCCGCTGCACGTTAACCCTTTCAGCACAGTATCAACCAAGAACCAGGCTGTTTCTTATCTAAGGAAACATCAAATAAAGGTTCTACATGACTCAGGGAAATCGCCATCAGTTATAGGAGAATACACTAACAGAAAAACGGATGACAAGAAACCTCAGGACCTGCTGCCCCTCTCAGCATACCCTCCCTTCCAGGAGTACAGTTGACAAAAGGAATGAAACAGAAATGCCAAAATAAAAAGAAGCATTTTTTCTTTTTCTTTCTTTCTTTTTTTTCCTTTTAATGAAACATGTAGACACTTCCCTTGATCTGTGGGAAAATTTATAGATCTAAGCATTTTATTACTATTATTAGGAACACTTCAAATATATTTCAAGTTATTCACAACAGTGTTACAAAAATACCTGAATACAGCAATCATAAAGTAGTGAAACTGACATTTTCTCTGTAGCAACTTAACCATGTTGACAAAGGAGCTGTCCCACAGCGTGGCAGGCAGAGATCTCTGTGGCCAAAAATCTTGCATTGTGAGATAGGTGGGTAATCATCAGAACCCACAGAATTACTGCAGTTACAAGCACCTAAGTTTGCCTAGCGGTTACACCAGGAGCCAGGAAGGCAGCATATCCCCAAAGCACTGTTTCCTGGATACACCAGGAACAACAGGAAGACCCTACTTTTCACCTATTACAATAATTTCAAGGAGGGGTGCAGCTTTCTGTTTCTATTCTGGAAGCCTGGTTGTACTGAAAGCAAGGACGCTGCTTTGTACTACTCTTTACCATAGATTAGAAAGGGGTCCTTATTCAGTGACCAAAATCATGCTGGAATCATTTTGGTTATGATTCTTGTTATCAGTTTTCTGTTCATGACAGTTTTTGTACATGACAAATGCAGAATTATTACAAGTATGATTCAGCTCTCAAAGTCACATAATGCAGTGCTCAGTAAGGGTACAACATAAGCGTGTTTATTAGGCCCATTCTAATGCACCTTTAGGATGAATGGCCATGTATAATAATGGCGGAATCTTGGCTGAGGCTGTTTCTGGATTATGTCTACTGCACAACTGTGTGGTTGTCTGGTTTATTTCTGCTTCAGGACCAAACTGAAGTATTTCTGTCGTGAATTAATGGCCATCTGGTTTCTCTCCACCAGTGGTAAGCGCTACAAGATTGATTGTTTCTTGTAGGTCTGCAGGATCTCACCAAATTTCCATGGACTCTGATTTTCCCTTTCTCTTCACAACTGTTTCAAGAGAACAACTATTTTATAAGACCACAGGCCATTCTCAACATAGTGATGGATAAAATTGCTCTATGCCACATTATACATCATTGATCTTTTCCTTTGTAAGCGGGGAGAGGTAAAGGAGGGGGTGGAAGTGAGGCAGCACAGAAAGGATCCTCAAATTGCTTGTCTGGGTCCTGTTTGAAGGAGTTATCTGTGTATAACCCCTAAAACATTTGTTTCTGTATTGGGGACCGCAAATCAAGTCAAGATGGTGCCTGGCAGTTTGCCAGGAGGAGTGGTTTGTGAGGCAATGCCACTGAGCCATTAAGATGGTGAAGATTCCTTATTGGCTGACTGCTCCATCTAGATGATGCTAATTGAGTCAAGCTGTGTGTAATCAGTTAGATATATATACCTCTGCTGTTCCGCAATAAAGCGGCTCCTGCTACCTTGGGTGTCCGCTACCTTGAGTTCCTGCACAGTTCCCGCTGAGTTTCCCTGCAATAAAGCAGTTCCTGTTTCAACCTTCAAGTTGCTTGTCACCTCCCGGTGGTTACTTTGCCCAGCCAGGCTGCAGCATTTCTGCATAAAGACTGAATTGTCCAAAGCCACGAGTTTTCTCTGTGTGTCTGTGAGAAAGTTCTCTCCCCACTCTGTACAGAGGGAAGAGCATTACATGAATGGTCTGTTTGTAATTACAGCCCCTTCCTATCTGTAACCAGATTTGTTTAGGGGACATGCTTGGACATTTGTTGATCACGAGAATCTGTTCTGTTTCTACACTATGAATATCCCAGGCAAACACACACATTTACCATTAAAGGGTAGAACACATTTGCAAATATTCAAAGAAATGAAGAGTTTGGCCTACTTTGGCCTGGAATGGTTGGTCTGATTCACACACCAAAAGTTTCCCAGATTGTCCAGAAATTTGATAAGATTCCTTTGCTGCATAATTTGAAGTATTTTCTGTACCTAAGTCTGATATATGTTTACCTAAATCCAGAAGAGATTATCAAGTTAAAATATCATAAAATTAAAAAGAGAAGAAAGACATTAGATGGTTAATACTTTAAATGTGCTCGCCTTTTAAAGAAAACTTCTGTACCAACTTAGAAAATGTCAATCTGTACAGACAATGAAAATTACTAGATAGGAAACAAAGGAATGCAAATGCATATCAAGTAACAACAAATGGTAATGAAAATATGGTAATGGGAATGGGAATGAGATTGACCAAATTATATTATGTGCATGTACACATATGGAATGACAAATTCCACTGTTATGTGTAATTAATGATGCATCAATGAAAAATTTTAAATGTGCTAATGAAAGATTTTAATACACTTTTTGTACATGGTAAATAAAGGCAGAATTATTACAAGGTATGAATTTATACAAGTATCGATTGAGGGAATCCTCTTGATCAGTGTATTTGCTAACTGAGGTTTAAAACTGAACATGGTTTCTTCTAATTTTCTCATGAAGAATAAAATGTAAAGCTATCTTCTATACGGCTGGATATTTTATGTGGTAAGCCATGTTATTTTTCACTTCCTGAATTTCTAAGGCAGTTTAGAAATCAGATGATCATTGGTCTTTTGCACTACATTACTTAAGATTATGAAAATGTATACATATGTGTTTAACAAATCAAACTATAATGTTAATGTCTCCTTAAAGTTTAGTTTTTGTGAACCTTAGATAATACTGTAAATCATCTGGGATTATTTCCTCTACTCATGCTCCCTGAATAAAACTTTAAATGTCACCTCCCTAATGATTTACAGATTTGCTCCTTGTAAAGCTACAATTAGGAAGATCTGATCACTTCATTATGGTAGAAGCATCTCTGATTAGGTATGGAGAGAGAGAGGGAGAGAGAGAGGGAGAGAGAGAGAGAGAGAGAGAGAGAGAGAGAGAGAAGCTAAAGGCCTTAAATTTGTGTTCTGAAGATGTATTTGTGCCAAGGAATATGGAAATTATTAAACAGAGAAAGTTAATAAATAACAAACCAATTGAAAATCAATCTCAAAATGTTTAAATTTGTACAATAGGTAGTAAAAGTCACTCGGTATATTCTGGGTAATCTGCCCAGGGAAAGCACCTCCCAATGTGCTTTTATTCATGAGTCTTTGATATTTGTATGTCATTTTGGTGATTTTTATCAGGCTTAGGAATTTTTTATTAAGGTATAATTTAAACATGTTTAAAATGGAACATTTGTAAATGTGCAGTTTAATGAGTTTTGATACATGAAAACATCTGTGCAATTCCTCCACAAGCAAGACATGGTTTCCTTGCACCCCGAATGGTTCTCTGAGACCCTCTGCAGCAATTCTTCCTGCATCCCTGGTTCTAGGTAACTACTGATCAGTTTCTGCCACTAGAGGTCTGATTAGTCTTTTCTAGAATTTATATACTTAGGCGTATAGAGTCTATGCTCTTTTGTGTCCAGTGTCTGTGGAAATCATAATGGTTTTGAGATTAATTTGCATACTTAAGTGTATCAGCATATTCACTTTTTTATTGCTGAATAGTGATACACTTCATGAAAGTACAGCCATATATCCATTTGCCTGTCAATGAGCTCTGGGGTAATCTATATTTGGGTACAATGTTGAATAAAGTACTGTACATTTCTATATGCAAGTCTTCTGATGGGCATATAGTTTTATTTTTCTAGAAATGGGATTCTGGGTTTTAAGGCAAATGTATGTTTAGATTTGTAACAAACTGATAAACTCGTTACCAAAATGGCTTGGGATTCATTTTTAAAATAAGTGTTCTTCATAAGGACTAAATTTCCTTATAATTGAAAGGGCAAATTCACCAAAGTTCATATTATATTATCTTTCTGAATAACAAGTTAATCAAAATAAGAGTGATTCCTTATCCTTAGGTAGCCATATCAATGATGATTCTTTTCTGACAATTCCTTTTTTATTATTTCTTTTCCAAAATTTGGTTTCAAAATTCACAATAACAGAACCCAAAGTTTTACATCTAAGGTGTCACTTCCCCAGTGGCCTCTGGGTGCCCCCAAGTTTGCTTCTTCACCTTGTAAAAAATAGATGCTAGAAAGTATTAGGCTTGTTTATATTCACTACATATTTTTTTAAAAAACATAATAATTAAAACTTCTGGTAGAGAAGTTTTAGGTTCACAGCATAATTGAGAGAGATTTTCCATATACTTCCAGCCCCACACATGAGTAGCCTCCCCATTATGAACATCCTACATCAGAGGGGTATACTCTTTATAATTGATGAACCCACATTGAACAGATAGCATATAGTTTAATCAGTATGTAATTGATATACAATATAGTTTATATTGGGGTTCATTCTTGGTGTTGTATGTTCTGTGTGTTTGGAAAAAAAATTACAATGACATATTTCCCCCATGACAATATCATACATAATAGTTTTGCTTTCCTAAATATCCTTTTTTCTGTCTATGCGTAGTCAACTATTTTTTTAATATTACCTCAATGTAAAATTGAGAGTTATTTATCAAGATCAATGAAATGAAAAATCTATTTATCAAAAAGAATCTCAATCTTACCTAGGTGAATTGTGTACAGGTAAAATGTGATTAATGTAAATATGTTTCAGCCATTGGTTTTTTTTTTTTTTTTTTTTTTTTTGAGGGGATGAAACTCAGGGGCACTCAACTACAGAACCATGTCCCCATTTTGGGTTTTATTTATAGACAGGGTTTCACTGAGCTACTTTGCACCTCAATATTGCTGAGGCTGGCTTTGAACTCGAGATTCTCCAGTCAACCTCCCAAGCTGCTGGGATTACAGATGAGCACCACAGCACCCAGCTCAGCCATGGTTTATCTGGCATGTGCAATAGAAGGCTGGTTTCCACTTGTGAAGTCAGACACAGACCTTGGTGTTAGTCAGCTTTTCATCCCTGTGATAAAATACTGGACAAGAACTACTTAGAGGAGGAAAGATTTATTTTGACCCACGGTTTCAGAGGTTTAGTTCATGGCTGGCTGGCTTGGAGCCTGAATCATCATGATGGAAGATCATGGTGGAGGAAACTGCTCAGCTCATGGTAGCTCAGCTCATGGGAGATGGTAGGGGTGGGGAGAGAGAGAGACAGAGAGGGAAAGAGAGAGAGAATGACAGAGATAGAGACAGAGACAGAGGCAGGGAGGAATGGACTGGGAAGAAGATAAACCTTTCCAAAGACAACGTCCTACCTCCCAGTAGTTCATTCAGCTGTCAATGGATTAATACACAGATGAGGTCAGAGCCCTTATGGTCTAATCATCATTTCCCAAAAGCCCTACCTCTAAACATATGAGACTTTTGGAGACACCCCAGATCTAAACCATGAGAAACTTCAACAAGATAAATTTTGAAAGTCATATACATGGATCTGAAATATCCTTATTAATTGGTAATTGCTTTACTGGATGGGTTCAGAGGGCATAAAAATACATGAATGCCATCACTATTCATGATAGGTTCTTCCCATCAGTATAATCACTGTGCAAAGCACCATGAAGTAGTTATGTGGTATACTCCAAAGAAGCTTCTACTTATCCTAATTTTTAAATTGCTGGTTGCTATGATGAATTAACCACAAGGATTAAGTCCTATTACCAACAGGTGATTCCTGATTTTCTGATACAGTTGCCTCAAAGACTGTGCTAAAAAGTTCAGGTTGATAAAGAATCTTTTGGAAGAAACATCAGAAGAATTGTAGCTTCTGCAAATGCACGTATTAGGTAGTTTTGATACTGGCTCCCAAGCATACTAGATATCCTCAGGATATTAGATTAATGGGTATAGGCTCTTCAATATAAGCCAGCTGTAGGCATGGAAATCTGACTGCCATTTCCCTCTGGTCAGTTCTTGCTGAGCTACTGAACTCTCACCTCTCAGGTCCAGGTGACACAGGTTGAGAGAATCCTGTAGAGTAAGAAAAACATGTTCACGGGATTCTCTCAACAAAATAGTCTCCAACTTAAGTTTAGTGTTATTTTTATAACATTCTTGCTTCAGTCCTTCTGATTTTATTAAGAAAACTTCTAATTGGGACATTACTATCACATTTATTTTTCATGAACAGAAAATACAAGAAAGAATAGGAAGACATAGAAAGGAGAACCAAGCAACTAACCAACCAACCAACAAACAAACAGCACCTGCCTAGAATAAACAAAAATCTAGTCTCAGCAATGTATTTTGTTACAACCAGATTTATCAACTTTTTTCATTTTCTTTTTATGCAGGGGACACAGCTTAGTTTTATATGAGAAATATTTCTATCTTTAAACAAGTGTTTTATGTTGTTCCTGGCAGGAAAAGACAAAAATAAGGGACTGTAGACCTGGAATCATATGACTTTACCAAAGTTTGGCTCATATTACATAAATCACCACTTTGATTGAATGACTCTATCTTAATGGTGATGTCAGTGCCTGTTACCCTTCTACCTGATGTCCAGATCTCTCTGTAGAAGGCTGGGACCAGTGTGGCATCAATTCTACTCATCCTCAGAGTAAGGAGGAAGTATGGAATGTACAAACCTTTATGTACATGGGTTGGGGGTATGTGAATTTCTTCATGGTGAAGGAAAAAAGTCCTCTTTGTGGCATCACATCTAAACATTCAAAACCTTACTACATGAATTGCTAATTATATAATGAAGGCATTATGTAAATATATATTAGATAGCATAGCATCTTGAGAATAGTTAAAAATTTTAATTCTGAAATTTTAAGTAATCTGTAGAAGAAGGTAATGTTACAAATAGTCTGAGCACCAATTCTCAGGGCACCAAAATTGTAGCTCAGCCAGCTTGAAAGATTAGGTGGAAGCATCACTGACCCTAAGAAAATTATAGAGCTGTTTATAAAAATTAATCTGAAAATTATAGAGCTGTTTATAAAAATCAATCTGAAAATTATAGAGCTGTTTATAAAAATCAATCTGAAAATTATAGAGCTGTTTATTTAATCCCATCCTTGAAAACAATTTATTATTTTCAAAAGTCTTGCACACACTCTGAATGTTGGCCACAAAGAGCTCTTTTTAACATAATCTGTTAAGATTTTACTGTTTTCAGAATTTAAAAACATCACCTGTTCTTAATGCTAATAAGACAGGGACTGCTGGATGTTCGTATTTACTTCCTCTTCATCTTTAATTCCACACCCACAATTTTAGGGAGAAGGTCACTAATCAGTTCAATTTAAAAACATTAATTTCTCCACCTCATTAGGGGTGAGACATGGCCAAGGGCCATGGTTCTGGCTCAAGAGAGGCAAGCGCAAGTCATTAGATATAATTTTCAAGAGAGCTTTGGAAGGACTGACCTCACTGACAGAGTCTGCTCCATTTCCACCTTCCTTTCTTCATGCCTGGAAAATAGACCCTGGTGTGGAGCAACTATGGCTCAACCATCAGGTGACAGTGAGGGAAAGGCCCATTGGACTTCAGTGACCTCACATCTAGCAGATAGGATTGGCCCATCCAGGCTTGTTGGCAAACACCTACCTGGTTTTGTGGGAAAAATAAAGCCCCCACGTTGTTTAAACCACTTTTTGGTTTGTGTTTGTTTTATTTTATTTTTTATAGCAGAATATAAATCTCTTTTTAATAGAGAGAAAATATTTGTCCAAACTTTGACCTGGTGTCATGATTTGAATCCCATTTGTCCCCACCAAAACTCATGTTGAGACCAGGTCCTCCAGGTGGCAGTGTGGGAAGTGGATTCTAATGGGAGGTGTTTGGATTACAGGAAAAGCCCTGATGACTAGAATAGTATCTTTATCAAGGAACTAGTTACTTCAAGAGTGGATTATTATAAAGCAAGTTTATCTTTATGCTCTGTGTCTTCCACCCACTTTCTCTCCCACCTCTACCATGAGTTCATGCAGCACTAGGGTCTCACCACAACCAGACATATGCTAGCATCATGTTCTTGGACCTCTCAACTTCCAGAACATTACATCAAAATAAATTCTCTTCTTTATAAACTATCCAATCTCAGGCATTCTGTAATAGCAACAGAAAACAGACTAAGATATCTAAGAAACTAAAGTCTAAAAGATTATATTATCCATGCTCTATCTCTGCCCATCTCATTGATAGACTATTAAATTTCATCTTTAATTTTATGTGATAAGGAACAGTGACATTCACATCAGCTCTGCCAGACTGAAGAAAATGGGCTTTTACATATGTAGAGTGACAACAAAACCTTTGAACTCCTTCAGCACACACCTCCCAGCATCCACCAGCAAACTGATTTCTGTATTTCAACAAATTCTGCAAAAATGTCATCATGGAAGGAGGAAGTAATAAGACTGTAGTTATTTATTTTTTAAAAAAAATTATTTTTAGTTGTAGATGGACACAATACCTTTTATTTTAATTATTTATTTTTATGTGGTGCAGTCCCTCACACGTGATAGGAAAATGCTCTACCACTGAGCCACGGCCTCAACCCAGGACTGCATTTATTACACATTTTTCCAATTGGGTTTTAATGGAAAAGGGGGAAAAGAGCAAGAACCAACCAAGATCATAAAGGTGAAGCAGGAGACAGGACGATAAGGATGCTTTAAGATATTTTACCCAGCTACACATTGTACTTCCATCCAGCATTTTCCTTTATGGCTAATTTTATTTAAACTCCTGATGTCAAGACATCCATTTATCAAGTGCATCCATTTTACTCCTCCTGGCCACTTTTGTACATGTCTGCAGAATTCCTTACAATATCTGAAGTGTGCCAGTTAGATGATGCTTACATCCCCCAAATCAGAAAAGGCGATGCCCACTAACAGTTGCTGCTAATGGGGGCAGGGAAAGGCTAATTGTTTAAAGTTCTGTGAGTGCTCATTCCAATTTGGAGTTTGAGTAAATTATTCTGTGTCTGCTGCACTCCACAGGAGAGCCCCATTCCTCAATGCGGGGAGTTTGATATGCCGTCTGTCCCGAGGAATCTGGATTAGTCCATCTGTTTCTGGTTTTCAGAAACCTGAGGTGAAGAAAATAAATAACAGAAGGGGAAAAAAATGAAAAAAGCCCCTGGTTCTAGAACTGTAGAGCCTGCATGTGCTCCTCACCCCCTGCTCCATCCAGATGCACAAAACCCTGCTGGACTTCCTAGTTAGGAAAAAAGCAGCATCCAGATTTTGGTTTTGAGCCCTTTATTACATAAAAGACTGACATTTCCCATTCTTGTGGCAAAGAAATGAAGGCAGTATTCAATATATGAAATCCTGTTCTATCTTTTGCTCCTTAAGGCTATTCTTCAGTTTTCTACTGAGGCTTCTTGGAGCTTCCTTTTTCATAAACAGAAAGATGTAGCTAAGGAATCAAATATTTGCCCACAGATGATATGATCATGGCTCCCGAATACTTAGAGTTAACTGTGGATGAGGATTTATGTTTTCTGTCCTTGGTTGCAGAAAGAAAAATTAAAATGAATAGATAGAAACCAGAGGGAAGCAGATTTCAGAGTTTAGTGAACATTTCACTCAATGATCTGATGATCTGCTAAATTTTACATGAACCACCTTGGATGACAGTGGGGATCCACAGCTACAGAAGACCAGGAGCACGGAGGAATCTGCATATTAAAAGATTGAACAAGATGGCTTTCATGCTGTTCACTCTCTCTAAAGTTCTCTGTATTTAGTGAGTGTGTGTGTGTGTGTGTGTGTGTGTGTGTGTGTGTGGTGCTGGGACTTGAACCTAGGGCCTTGCACATGCTAGGCAAGTGTTACACTACCAAACTATATCCCCAGCTCTGCAATTTGTTTTCTTTTTAAAAAAAATATTTATATTTTACTTTTAAGTGGACACAATATCTTTATTTTACACTTATGTGGTGCTGAGGATCGAACCCAGTGCCTCGTGCATGCTAGGCAATCACTCTACCACTGAGCCACAACCCCAGCCCTGCAATTTGTTTTCTATCCCCAGATATCTCTGAAACTAACATTGTCCTAAGGTTATGAATTATCAGGGAAAATGTTTCTGTTTTTATGATTATTTTCCACATGAGTCAAAGCTTCAGTGGATTGATGATTTTGTTTTTGTTTCTCCTCTTCCTAATGGGAGGACGTCTTCTTCTTTTCTTTTTTCTTTTCCTTTTTTTTTTTTTTTAATTCTACCCTTTTGCTGAGTGTGAGAATCCCAGCTTTATGCAGGGATCTCAGTTCTAGACCACTGCATAGTAGAAACCTAAAGTTCTGTGTTCTGTCTCCAGCTTGCCATCTAAATTCAGGGTTCTAAATTCCTTGTATGTAATCCATGGACCACAGGTCCATGTGGCATTGGAATTAGCTTTCACTCTGGTTTAAATTTTCTGTGATTTGTAGAATGAGCTGACAAATGACCTGTTAGGCTCTGTATTGGTTTTCTATTGTTGCTATAACAAATTACCACTAACTTAAGTGGCTTAGATTGACATGAATATTATCTTTCTGTTCTGTAGGTCAGTACTTGGACCTGGATCACACTGGATTACAACCAAGGTATTGGCAGGGCTGTGTTTTTTTTTAGTCAGCTTTTTCACTGCTGTGACTAAAAGATCTGACAAGAACCATTTTTTTAAAGGTGGAGAAGTTTATTTGAGGTCTCATGGTTTCAAAGGTCTTAGTCCCTAGAAGGCAGGCTCCATTCCTAGGGGCTTGAGGTGAGGCTGAACATCGTGGCAGAAGAATGTGGCAGAGGAAGCAGAGAGAGAGAAACTCCACTTGCTAGATAGAAATATATACTCCCAAAGCCACACCCTCAATGAACCACTTCCTCCAGCCACAGCCCACCCGTCCCCAGTTAACACCCAGTTAATCCCATCAGGGATTAATTCACTGATTAGGGGAAGGCTATAACCCAATCACTTCTCCTCCAAACCTTCTTGCATTGCCTCACACGTGAGCTTTGGGGGGACACCTCACATCCAAACTGTAACGGAAGCTTTAGGGGAGAATCAGTTTCCTGGTGTTTCTCACTTATATGTGCTGTGGTTCCCTTCCACCGTTTCAAAGCCAGCAACAAGGTATCTCTGGCCAATTCCATGGTCATACCTTTACCTGTCTTTAATCTCACCTGCTAAAGATTGTCCTCTTTGAAGGACTCATGATTAAACTGGGTCCATCTGGATAATCCAGGCTCCTCTTCCCCTCTCAAGTTCTCAACTTTAATTTCATTTAAATCCCATTCTCCAACTAAGGTAACTTATTCACACATTCCTGGCATTAGCTTGTGGGCATTTGGAGGGGCAGTGGACACTACTATGCTGGTCACAGATTCCTACTAATCCCGCTATAGTTATATATATATATATGTTTTTTATAAGGATATGGGGGTTCAGTACATTAAACAGCTCTAATAATCCAAGCAACCATAAAATAGCCTTGGTTTCTAGAACATCAGAGGATTTTGGAGTATAGTGAATTAAGCTGAACTTTTTATAGAGTTGTTACATATCTATTTCTAGAGCAATCAATTTCTTTTTGAAGCTACTCCCTGGGTCCATCTAGATTCCTACAATGAATAATCTACTTATAACCATGTGTCAAGGCAATTCAGAAATCTGCATTTATTTTCCTGCCAATCTAATTTATATGTTCTTTATTTCATATCCATGAAATAACCTGTTTATTTACTTTGGTATTTTAAAACTCTGATCAACTTCAGGAAAAATTAATGTTTGGGGAAAAGTTTATCTTCTAGTGCTTTCTAGATTTGAGAACAAATGGAATGTCATGGAAAGAATACCACCAGGCTTCCAATTGGAGAGACAGGTGTTCTATTTCTCTTTTTTACTATTGCATTTTATCGGATCCCAGCTTTCTAATAGGTGAAAAGAAGGGATTGGACTAGATGACTTGGGTGGTCACTTCTACTCCAGACAGCAGACTAACAGGGAATTTCAGATTCACTACTTTTTGCCTTTGGAGAGTCAATATTTTAGAGGACTTAAACACTAGGGACTTTAGCTACAGATAGTTCTGAAATCCTCCCTTGGTCTGCCCCCATACACATCTGCTTGTGACAAATGTGTTATTTCAATATTTTCAAGATGATGCTTGAAAAACTTTAAGGTCTTAAGTTCTTTTGTAGTCAGTTTCTATATGCTTCGCCACCACCTCATTGTCATCTTCAACTCCAAATACACCTGTTCTCCAGCCTTAGTGACGTACTCAAATATTCAAAAGCATTTTGGAGGACAATCCTGTCATCTGTATGGAGCCAGTCTAGACATTTCTGAACAACCAGAGTCAACCAACAAGGACTAAGCATTTAAAAATGAGGTTCTCTGATTTCCTGGGTGTGAAGAATTTTAGAGGAGACTGAGATTTACCACGACATGGGTGACAAGAATAAGATCCAGTGAAGTTTGAGTTTTATCATCAGGACCCTTCTGGTGAACCTCAGAGGATTTTAAATATAGAACTGTCTAAATCCAGAACACAGTTCTAACTTGCCTATAGAAATTATACTTAGACCTCAAGCTATTCTGAATTTATCTTTCTGCCTCAGTTTCTTGACATTCCTTCCCCCCTTAACACAGAAAACTCAGGTTCATAAGCATAACAAAGACCTTGAAATAAACAGGATAAAATCACAATGTAAATTTAATTTCCCCTTCAATGTCCCCTTAAACTTAGTCAAAAGGGCAGCCATCACTGAAAAAAATCACAGTGTGAAAACTCAGATTTTGATTGAGGAAATTAGGCTGTCCATTCCCTTTAACAATTCAATCCATTCAAATGTGGATGTTTCCCCCTCCTTTATCTAGAACCTGTTGTTTCAGCAAGGGAAAACAATTAAAGACAGAATCAATCTCAATCAATCTGTCTCTCTCTCCCTCTTCTTCCTCCTCCTCTTCTTCCTCTTCGCTCCCTCATTTCTTCTTCTGTCTGTAGCCAATAGTCTTCTCATACCCACTAAAACTCAATTGGAAGGTGCGAGGAAGGCCAGAACTAGACTTTCAAATTTTTCCAGCAGCTACCTGGTACCTTGACTGCAAAGATTCACTAGGCTCTCTAAGATGGCCTCTGTGTTGACCCGAAGTGAAGGGTGAATAACCTTCCTTTTTCTCCTCTTGGAGTAAGGGAGACAATGATAACCCACCCAGGAGCTCCAAATATCCCTTTCTCCACTCCCCTCTTTGGATGACCCTTTCTGCACCTGCATGTTAGTAAGGGATTTCAGTCATGGACCCAGGTCTCTACCGCCCCACCATTATTCAGTTCTACAATGTGGTCTCCTGCAGCTCACTTTGGTACCTGATGTTTTCACCTAAGAATCTCAACTGAAACATTTTAATGGTCTGTGGAGAAGGAAGCCAGTGGAAACTGTAGATTTCAGTCTGTGGCCTCACCAGGCCTCCCTAGGACAGAAGTTCCTCAGTCCTTTGAAGATGGTTTCTGGACCCAATGGAGTGCTTACCTTTGTTCTCTTGCCCTTCTCCCTTTGTTCCCTGTTATCTGCCTCGGCATCTAAATTGAATTTTAGCTTCCTGTTTTGGGTGCTCCAGCCAACTGCCTCTGTTTAATCCAAGATAAAATTTGATATGAAAACAAATGAACAAAAATTCCCCAAACATCCATTACTGGGCAGGGCAGAGGACCCCTGAGTGTTGGAGACACAGGATCTGCCTTTTCTGAACAACCTCAGGGATTTGCTGTCTGTGTCCTGGGAGCTTGCTAACACAGAGACTTTTATAGTGGCAATAAAGAGCCTGAAACTACCTCATAAGCCACCGTCAGACAGTAGGTCCCCTAGCACTTCTCCTAATTAACTTCTAACCTGCTGGCCATGGAGATTTTTTTCTCCTTTAACTGCTAATGAAGTCTAGAATCTCAAAGTCTCCCTTTACTTTACTAGAGCTTTCTAGTCGTTAATTATGAGCCCCCGGTTTTACTTTCTCACTTGGACTATATAAGGTGCACCTCTGTGGGAATTTTATTATATATATATATATATTAGATTTTTTTCTGCTTGCCTCTGCTGATCAACTGAAATTAGCAACAACAACAAAGAGACCAAGAGATGTAAAAATGGGTAAGTGTATTTTGGGATGTGGGACAAATCAAAAGAGAAATTGGAGAATATAATAGCTCATTTTCCAGAAAACTATTAGCCTATCTCTTCCTCACTGAGTGAAAAATATTGGTCTGAAATTTGGAGAAATGAAGTCCAACCACAGAAACAACAGCAACACATTTGGATTTGCATGGGATTTTTAATTCATTTAAATCGATCACTTATTCACATGTTCATTTATTTAGCCAGTATTAATGAGCCATCTTTTATGTGACAGACACTATATTAAATGCCAAGGAAGTAGAAGTGAAGGAGCCCTGAAGATAATGTCTCAGCAGATCTCCAGCTGTTTCCTGTTGGACTGCAGAGTGCTTCAGAGGCTAGTTATATAGTGCTTGATTCCGTGGCCTAACCAAAGAACCCAATCTCTTTCAAAAAGCTAAAGGGAAGCTCTTAGCACTATATGGGTGTTTCTCTGCTTTGAAGACATGTCAGTTCCATATTTGCTTAATGAAGGAAAAGGTATGTGATAAGGGGCATATTGATAAAGGATAACATACCTTTATTTCCCAAGTTAAAAATATAATATAATTAATTAAAAAGATAATCTCTGTATTTTATTCAGAGATTCTTTAATTCTAGTTGTAAAAACTGCCCAAGAAACCTAAAAAATAGCAAAGCCCAGGTTCTACCCAGTAAAGATTTTGATAGTGTAAATGTGAGCTAAAAGCTTTAGCTTTTAGTAATGAGCATTTTTATTTTTTAGTTTCATAAATAATTCTGGTAAGATTGGTTTCAAAGGCAAGAGTCCAGATCTCGATTTAGTTCAGTTCATTTGACATTAATGGCTATAATCTAAACAAACATTTTTTTCTGCTTCCAATTGATAGTGAATTCTTTTCTTACAAAAGGACATGGAGCGGGGAGTCTCATAAATGATTTTTTTTCAGGGAATCTCACTTGAAAAATGTTTAATTCTTTCTTTTGTGTCATTTTGCTGGAGGTGAAAGTGCTTCATAATGCTGCCGGATTTTGACAACCAGAGGATCTCCTGCCAACCGGGTTTGTGTGTCCTTTCTCTTAAATGACCATCACATTTGCCTTAATATTCTAAGACATTAAAATAATCTGCCCCTAGAAAGGAGCCCCTAACTATAGCTCATCATATGCCCCCTTTGACATTTTTCTGATTAGAGCATTTTATTTCTCATGTCCTTGAATTATCCAGATGAAACTGGAAAGAAAATGAGGGAGCTACAAACCCCAGTATTTCCAATTTACCTTTGATTGCTGTGGCTATATCATATTTGTTGGATTTAGCTGTGTTCTAGGATTCAGAGGTTCTTGCATTCTTAGATGGCTTATCTAAGATCATTCCCTCCACCTCTGCCTTAAATGATGCCACACATTATTTCCTTCAATTCTGTTGCTATCTTGGGGTGAGGGAAGCAACTGCCTCAGGACATAACATTTCCCTTTATGTGTAAGATAGGAAAATGATTGACTACAGTGTAATTTAAAAAAAAAGAGAGAGGAGAAGGGAAAAGAGGTTTGTCCAATATGATCTCGTACCACAAGGTATTTTTAGACACTGTATTTGTAAATTCAAGAACTCTCCTGGTTTAAAGGCAAAATACAATTTCTAAAATCTTAAAAGTATGACTTTCATACAAATACTATATAAACATACTTCAAGGATTTTATTCAATCTGCTAATGAATAAAGAAGCCAGAGCGATGGTGAGGCTGGTTCAAAGAGTGTTTTGAGATGTTTTATAGGCATTCTGAAACAATAATAGAATAACAAGATAAAGCAAATCCCACTGGTCCATAGGCAGCGGTCCATACGGGCCATATTTCTACCCAATAGAAATTCTTTGGACTTCAAGTAGACCAAAATCTCTTGGTTAACATGTACTCTACAAGCAGTGAGTCAAACCAGCTACATGATGCTAGAATAAACTAAGGGTCCTTGGTGAACCCTGTAAACAGTGCTTCAGTGGAAATGTTGGAAGAACATGATGCTTATCTTTTTACCTCTCATGTTTTAAAACATTTTTCTTATAATAATTAAGTAAAAACAACAATTTCAAAGTCCCATGCCCTGAGATAGCTTGGAGAACAACTTTCACCAGACAATGATGAGTCTGTTTTCCTTTTTCCCAAGGTTGTTCCTGTTCATGGGTTTAAAGGGCACAAAATCATGAGTGGAACATGGTCCACTTAGCATTGCTGATACTGTCTGAAAACCTCTTTCATCTCCTTGGAAAAAAAGGAATTTGCTTCTCGGAGAACTCAAACTACCCAGGACCTTAGAACCAGCCTTTTAAATTTTCTTTCTCTCCTATCCTCTTTATCTCAGCTCCCTGTGCAGATTTCCTATCCTAGACAAGTAGCGATATTCTAATGAGATCAGCATTGCTCCCTGGGACCATTCATAGCATGCATTTTATTGTCCTTCACCAGAGATTTAACAATCTAGAAAATAGGGAATGTCTTTTTGCAGATGTGCACCAAAAGGTTGGGTTTCTTTCAAGTCTGTTGCAGCCTTTTTTATTTCCCCCCCAAAGATGAATTTAGGTATCAACTTCTTTTATTGATGCCAGCTGCATTCTCTGAGAGCATTTTTGAAACAGAAAAGGTAAACCCAAACTTCATATCTCCATCAC
Source organism: Urocitellus parryii (assembly GCF_045843805.1). NCBI lineage: Eukaryota > Metazoa > Chordata > Mammalia > Rodentia > Sciuridae > Urocitellus > Urocitellus parryii. Next base: position 1,681,246 of record NC_135544.1, read on the forward strand.
CTTGAAGAAGAGAATGTTGAAATGAACTCTGCCATTTGCCTTTGGTTTCCTTGCTTTCATCTTGAAAGTTTCCTGATAAAGGGGTTCTTCAAGATAGAATCCCCTTATGTTGAGGGGGTCCACATGATATCAGGATCACCCCCTGCTAAATGCAAATGTTAAGTTTTGGAAACATTTTGAAGAATGCTCACAGGCTTAGACTCTTTTTGAGTACAGACTATTCAGAATGGAAAGCCAAACTCTTTGGAACCAGGTCAGACCTGATTCTTAATACTGCCAGTCTGTGGGCACAATACAACGTCTTACAGTGGCATTGTAATTTTCTCCAATTCGCTAACAAAGACTAATTATCCAAATAATTCAGCCTGACCATCTCCTCTTGACCACTGCATATCTCCCTGCTGTTCCTCAAAGCTTTGTTTGTTCCCCATTTCTTCTCCTGTTTTAAACCCCTCACTGTTTTGAGTGCCTTTTATTTAAAGAGAAATTGGATGCCTACTGCGTAAATTTCTGCAGGGAGTCCTTTAATGTAGACTGTTGCAATTTTCTCCAGGAATATGCTAATAATTACAAACAGCTTGGGACTTGGACTTTGTTATCTATAGAGGAGGACTTGTGTGAGAAAAAGAGAAAAAAAGAAATCTCAACCCTCTACACCACTGAAAAGAAAGCAAAAAAAAAGGGGGGGGGAAACATATAAGGGAAAAGGAAAACAAAGTTATTTGTTAAAGTATAGGCTAGGTAAAGACAGATGCTTAGAAGTAGCAATTGTGGACAGTGGGCTCTACACAGGCTCTTAGGAAAAAAAATATGCAGGGAGAATAGTGAACTCTGGTCCCCAGGGGAGCAAGGCTGAGTTCCAGCCTCTGTAGTCATGGCAACAGAACATCCCCTTATACTCTTGGGGAGTACAAATGGGACCCACCATCCTCTATCCTCTGGCAACTGCTAAAGGTCCAGGTATCCTAATGGTAACTTCACAACCCTGAATTGCTGATTATAATTGATATAAGGGAGCTCTCAATATTGTTTCTTGTTTTTTGTTTAAAAGACAACTTTTAAAGATAAATTGCATAGTTGGACTTCAGAGAAAATTTTCCAGAATGTAAACATGGTTATCTTAGAACCCAATTTGCATTGAAGTGATGTTGCATTCACACAGTTTGATAAACAGCACAGTCCTATCCTGAGGTTATTTGCAAAGTGGATTATTTAAGGTGACCTGGGGTTTCCTCTTTTTATTGCCAATCAGGATTTCCATTGCTCTTGTGACCCTTTATCACAAAGCTCCCAACAAACAGTCACACCAGTGGTTTGTTTCAACCAAGATGAAGGGTAAAAAGGGATTCCTTTTTTAGAATTCCTAAATGAGCAATGAAAGACTTGTTTCACATAATGATGTAAAAATTGAAGCATTGTAATGGAAAATGGTCATCCATCATGAGACCAAAGACTAGTCTTAGCAGGACCCAAGAGCCTCAATTTTTTTTCTTATTTTTTAGGGGTCAATTCTCTGGAAACCTGTTTTTTTGTGGTTGCTTCCAAGGTTTCTTCTATGAAAAAGGCATTAGAAAAGTCATGCCAAAAAAAGCATGAATTCACTTTAATTAAAAGAAGAAAACCAATACCTAACATGATATTTTGGGGAAGCACAAAAGAAATTCTCAAAAGCAATCAATGAAATTTATATGATACCCATTTTGTATCTGAAGAAATGAAACCCAGATGTTTTTAAGTCACTTGCCCAGGGTGATGTTATAAGAAACAGGCTGAGCTGTGGAGTAAGACCGAGTTTGTTTTGTTTGAGTGCAAAGCATCTTTTTCCCAATTCACTGTGTTGAGTTTGTCCAAGGTGTTTGGAAGTGCAGTTTGAATTTTACTTTACAAAAAAAAAAAAAAAATACTAGAGATCACATGTCTCTTCTTATTCTCTGGCCTTACTTTCCTACTAAAGTTGTTAATAATATAGAAATATTGTCTCTAGAAAACCTGAATTAATATACACCAGTTGTGGTAGAGATACCCATTGCTCCTATCTAATCATGTCTTATGTACATGTATGAAGATGTCATACCGTACCTCATAAATATGTACAATTACCATGCATTAAAAAATAACGTATTTAAAGAGAAAAAAAGAAAACTGGAAAATGAATAAATAAATAAACCCACAAATAGCCCGAGGGGAGAAGAGTGGTCTATCTCTAATTCATGTTACCTTCATTAGTTGATTAACTTAGTTTACCTTCTTTAACAGTGAATGAATGGGGGTGGGAATGAATAACTGAGCAAATGAGACATAGTACACAGTAGGCACTGTGCTGTGTCCTTCCCACACAAGTCCTGAAGTTAGGTGGCCATTTATGTTATTGCTGAGGATAAGGATGAAGGATCTGCAGTTCAGCTAGGTTAAATGAGTTTCTCAGAGTTTCCATATGTAAATGAGAAAGTTGGAAGAAAGCCTAGGGCCTCTGACTACACACTTCAAACTATTCCATGTTTTAACTTTTAAAAAGTGTTTAGACAAAAAAAATAATATTTTAGAAATATCTGTGGGGAATAAAGAACCACCCTATAATAAACACCAAATGTTTGTATCCCAAATTCATAAATAAAATGTTATTTTAAACTTTAAACTCACCAAGTGCCCCTTCACACCCCATCCCCATTCCCTTCTATCTCAGAGGGTTTCTATGTAATTTCCTATTTGGTTATATTCCTGAATGATGTGTTTATTAGACATGTATGTTCTTCAACTTTAAGTTGACTCAAACTGTGCTTTTTTTCTTAATGCTTCTCTTTGCCTCACATTGTTTTTAAGATTCATCAATGGCATTGAATAAAGTTGCATGAAACTTCTTTTCATTGTTGTATAATATTTCATCATAAAACACTGCTATGACTTGTTTATATATTCTACTTTTGATGAAATTTGTGCACTTTTTTTTTTCTTTTCTAGTACACCAGAACATAGCTTACAGGAAGCATCTGATAATGAGTTAGGATCATAAGATTTACAAGTCAATTATTCTTGAGATAACACCATTTTGTTTTTCTAAGATTATGGAGCAATTTCTACTCCAATTTATACTGAGAAACACTGCACAAAAATTCTACTTCTCCTACATCCTAATCAATTTTAATACTGTTACACTTTCCTTTAGTTCTTACTAATATGATTGTTTTGAAATGGCATTTTGTAGTTTTGATTTGCATTTCCCTGAGTATTGATAAGGTGATCATCTTGAGATACATGTTCACTGGCAATTTTTCTTCTGTGAAGGGCCCAATCATGTTCTATTTTTGTTCACTTTTTCTATTGGGTAATTTGATCTTTTTTATCAAATTATAAGCTTTTTGATATACTTTGGATATTAAATTTTGTCATTTAATCTGTTGCAAATGTTGCTTATGTGTTGTATTTTTATTTATGTAAGCAGAAGTTCTTAATCTTAATATGTGTGCACTTATTAATCTTTCCCTTTCACAAAGGACATTTTCTGAATCAAAGTCCTGAAAATATTTTGTTCAAAATTTTAGTTTTGTTTTCTACATGTATGCACTTAATCCAGCTAGAGTTGATGTTTTAAATCATGTTTTTTTTCCCTCTGTATAGATGACCAATTGTCCCTTACCTATTTATTCTCAATCTATTTCTTTTTTCTCAAGGCACTACAATGATAGTCCTGTCAAAATCTAGTATTCTTACATATGTGGATACCTTTCTAGGCTTTCTATTTTGCTTTATTCAGTTTGTGTTTTTGTGACAGTATTGTGTATAACTTGATATCTGGTAAGGCAACTCCCATAGCTTTGCTCTTCTGAAGCAGTATCTTACTATTCTTATACCTTTGATCTTCCCCATACATTTTTAAATCATCTTGTTAAATTTTCCCCAAACCTGTTAGTATTTTGATTAAAATCACAACTCTAGAGCAATTTGGTGAGAATTTACATTCTTGAGATACTTTCTCTTCTGATTAATGGACAGACCATGCATAGGATCGTTTTCTGTTTATGAAAGTCTTTGAAAAAATTTCAATATAATTTTCTCCATGCAAGTTTTTTACATGAATTTCTTGGTTCTTTAGTACTTTACCTTCTTTTTGTTTGAAGCCAATGTAAAAGCAATGTTGTAATAATTACTTTCATAAGTATTTCTTGAGTGTGTATCAAATTACAATTGATTTTTTAATCTTTTAAAAATAAGATTTACTTTTAGGACATTTTTAGACTTACAGAAAAAAAATTGTAAAGATAGTACAGAGGGTTCTCATAAATCTTGCACCCAATTTCCTCTATCATTAACTTCTTAGATTATTATTATGCACTTATTGCATTTAATGAACCAATATTGGTACATTATTATTAGCTAAAGCTCATACATTATTCAGATTTCCTTAGTTTTCATGTAATGTCTCTTCTTTTCTGTACACATTGCATTTAGTCACTCTGTGTCCTCAGGCTCTGACTGATGCTGTGAGTTTGTTTCTTTGTCAACCTTGACAATTTTGAGGAGTATTGGTTAGGCATTTTGGAAAGTTCACTATTAAGAATTATCTGGAGTGCCTGCAAGCGAGGCGACCCTGCAAGCCACGGGCGGGCGGGTCAGGCCCAGCAACCAGCCAAGTGACAGCAGATACACGCGCCTGCAGGGAACGCGGACTGGACCCACTAGGACAGGTCCGGTGGACGGCTGAGGGCTAGGCCCGTCCCCTCCCCCAGTGTCTGCAGGTAGGCGGGGGACTGGGAACAACAGCAGAGCGGCCCCAAAGCCTACTGAGGGGCGGAACCGGCCCCTCCCCCAGTGCCTGCAAGCGAGGCGAACCTGCAAGCCACGGGCGGGCGGGTCAGGCCCAGCAACCAGCCAAGAGACAGCAGATACACGTGCCTGCGGGGAACACAGACCGGACCCACTAGGACAGGTCCGGTGGACAGCTGAGGGCAAGGCCCGTCCCCTCCCCCAGTGTCTGCAGGTAGGCTGGGGACTGTGAACAAAAGCAGAGCGGCCCCAAAGCCTGCTGAGGGGCGGAACCGGCCCCTCCCCTAGTGCCTGCAAGCGAGGCGACCCTGCAAGCCACGGGCGGGCGGGTCAGGCCCAGCAACCAGCCAAGTGACAGCAGATACACGCGCCTGCAGGGAACGCGGACTGGACCCACTAGGACAGGTCCGGTGGACGGCTGAGGGCTAGGCCCGTCCCCTCCCCCAGTGTCTGCAGGTAGGCGGGGGACTGGGAACAACAGCAGAGCGGCCCCAAAGCCTGCTGAGGGGCGGAACCAGCCCCTCCTCCAGTGCCTGCAAGCGAGGCGAACCTGCAAGCCACGGGCGGGCGGGTCAGGCCCAGCAACCAGCCAAGAGACAGCAGATACACGCGCCTGCGGGGAACACAGACCGGACCCACTAGGACAGGTCCGGTGGACAGCTGAGGGCAAGGCCCGTCCCCTCCCCCAGTGTCTGCAGGTAGGCGGGGGACTGTGAAAAAAGCAGAGAGGCCCCAAAGCCTGCTGAGGGGCGGAACCGGCCCCTCCCCCAGTGCCTGCAAGCGAGGCGACCCTGCAAGCCACGGGCGGGCGGGTCAGGCCCAGCAACCAGCCGAGAGTCAGCAGATACACGCGCCTGCGGGGATCGCAGACCGGACCCACTAGGACAGGTCCGGTGGACAGCTGAGGGCAAGGCCCGCCCCCTCCCCCAGTGTCTGCAGGTAGGCGGGGGACTGGGAACAAAAGCAGAGCGGCCCCAAAGCCTGCTGAGGGGCGGAACCGGCCCCTCCCCTAGTGCCTGCAAGCGAGGCGAACCTGCAAGCCTAGGGCGGGCGGGTCAGGCCCAGCAACCAGCCAAGTGACAGCAGATACACGCGCCTGCAGGGAACGCGGACTGGACCCACTAGGACAGGTCCGGTGGACGGCTGAGGGCTAGGCCCGTCCCCTCCCCCAGTGTCTGCAGGTAGGCGGGGGACTGGGAACAACAGCAGAGCGGCCCCAAAGCCTACTGAGGGGCGGAACCGGCCCCTCCCCCAGTGCCTGCAAGCGAGGCGAACCTGCAAGCCACGGGCGGGCGGGTCAGGCCCAGCAACCAGCCAAGAGACAGCAGATACACGTGCCTGCGGGGAACACAGACCGGACCCACTAGGACAGGTCCGGTGGACAGCTGAGGGCAAGGCCCGTCCCCTCCCCCAGTGTCTGCAGGTAGGCGGGGGACTGTGAACAAAAGCAGAGCGGCCCCAAAGCCTGCTGAGGGGCGGAACCGGCCCCTCCCCTAGTGCCTGCAAGCGAGGCGACCCTGCAAGCCACGGGCGGGCGGGTCAGGCCCAGCAACCAGCCAAGTGACAGCAGATACACGCGCCTGCAGGGAACGCGGACTGGACCCACTAGGACAGGTCCGGTGGACGGCTGAGGGCTAGGCCCGTCCCCTCCCCCAGTGTCTGCAGGTAGGCGGGGGACTGGGAACAACAGCAGAGCGGCCCCAAAGCCTGCTGAGGGGCGGAACCGGCCCCTCCCCCAGTGCCTGCAAGCGAGGCGAACCTGCAAGCCTAGGGCGGGCGGGTCAGGCCCAGCAACCAGCCAAGAGACAGCAGATACACGCGCCTGCAGGGAACGCGGACCGGACCCACTAGGACAGGTCCGGTGGACAGCTGAGGGCTAGGCCCGTCCCCTCCCCCAGTGTCTGCAGGTAGGCGGGGGACTGTGAACAACAACAGAGCGGGCCCAAAGCCTGCTGAGGGGTGGAATCGGCCCCTCCCCCAGAGCCTGCAAACGAGGCGAACCTGCAACCCATCGGGAGGTTAGGCCCAGCAACCTACGGAGTGACACAGGTGCCCCTGGCGCCTGCTGAGTAGGTGGACCTTTGACCGACCAGCAAAGCAGACCTAGGGCCTGCCAGCATGGTAGATGGTTCACACTAATTGGAGGAGGATCACAACCACTACCTGCCCTGCAAGAGTGATTTTCCAACTATACAAGAGCAATATAAATAAATAGAGGGAAAATATCAAAGACACAACAATTTCACCAAGCAGAAAGAAACGCCAGCGGTATGAAACGACAAGGAAAGAAAGGACCACAGGCAATGCAGGTCAACTCAACTTTAGAAGAGGTAATAGCTGCAACAGATGGAATGTCAGATAGAGAGCTCAGGACATACATGCTTCAGATGATCTGGAGTCTCAAGGAAGACATGAGACAGCAAAATCAGACAATGAAAGATCACATCGACAAACAAATCCAGGAGGTAAAAGATCAATTTCACAGGGAGATAGAGGTAATAAAAAACAAACAAATAGAAATACTAGAAATGCAGGAAACAATAAACCAACTTAAAAACTCAATTGAGAATACTACCAGCAGAGTGGATCACTTAGAAGATAGAACATCAGACAATGAAGACAGAGTATTTCAACTTGAAAAGAACATAGATAGCTCAGCAAGTCTACTAAGAAACCATGAGCAGCACATTCAAGAGCTATGGGATAATATCAAAAGACCAAACTTAAGAGTCATTGGGATACAGGAAGGCACAGAGCTCCAAACCAAAGGATTAAGCAATCTATTCAGTGAAATAATACAAGAAAACTTCCCAGACTTGAAGAATGAGACAGAATCCCAAATCCTAGAAGCCTACAGGACGCCGAATGTGCAAAATCATAAGAGATCCACACCTAGACACATTATAATGAAGATGTCCAACATACAGAATAAGGAGAGAATTTTAAAAGCTACAAGGGAAAGGAAGCAGATTACATTTAGGGGTAAACCAATCAGGATAACAGCTGATCTCTCAACACAGACTCTAAAAGCTAGAAGATCCTGGAATAACATATTTCAAACGCTTAAAGAAAATGGATTCCAACCAAGAATCGTGTATCCGGCGAAATTAAGCTTCAGGTTAGAAGATGAAATTAAAACCTTCCATGATAAACAAAAGTTAAAAGAATTCGCAGCTAGAAAACCATCTCTTCAAAAAATCCTTGGCAAAACATTACAGGAAGAGGAAATGGAAAATAACATTGATAACCAACAATGGGAGGTTGGACAGTAAAGGGGGGAAAGTAGTCAAAGAGGATAACAAATCAGGTTTAGTAACATCAATAAACAAATATGGATAGAAGAACAAACCATATCTCAATAATAACCCTAAATGTTAATGGCTTAAACTCACCAATTAAGAGACACAGGCTAGTAGAATGGATCACAAAACAAGACCCAACAATATGCTGTCTACAGGAGACGCATTTGATAGGAAAAGATGTACATAGACTGAAGGTGAAAGGTTGGGAAAAATCATATCACTCATATGGACCACGGAAACAAGCAGGAGTGTCCATACTCATATCTAATAAAATAGATTTCAAGCCAAAGCTAATCAAAAGGGATAAAGAAGGACACTTCATACTGCTCAAGGGAACCATACACCAACAAGACATAACAATCATAAATATATATGCCCCAAATAATGGTGCAGCCGTGTTCATCAAGCAAACTCTTCTCAAGTTCAAGAGTCTAATAGACCACCATACAGTAATCATGGGAGACTTCAACACACCTCTCTCACCACTGGACAGATCTTCCAAACAAAAGTTAAATAAGGAAACTATAGAACTCAATAACACAATTAACAACCTAGACTTAATTGACATATATAGACTATACCACCCAACATCAAGTAGCTACACTTTTTTCTCAGCAGCACATGGAACCTTCTCAAAAATAGACCATATACTATGTCACAGGGCAACTCTTAGACAATACAAAGAGGTAGAGATAATACCATGCATCTTGTCTGATCATAATGGAATGAAACTGAAAATCAATGATAAAAGAAGAAAGGAAAAATCAAGCACCACCTGGAGAATGAACAATAGGTTGCTGAGTGATCAATGGGTATTAGAAGACATCAAGGAGGAAATTAAAAAATTCCTAGAGTTAAATGAAAACACAGACACAACATATCGGAATCTTTGGGACACATTGAAAGCAGTTCTAAGAGGAAAATTCATTGCTTGGAGTTCATTCCTCAAAAAAAGAAAAAACCAACAAATAAATGATCTCATACTTCATCTCAAAATCCTAGAAAAAGAAGAGCAAAACAACAGCAAAAGAAGTAGAAGGCAAGAAATAATTAAAATCAGAGCTGAAATTAATGAAATTGAAACAAAAGAAACAATTGAAAAAATTGACAAAACTAAAAGCTGGTTCTTTGAAAAAATAAATAAAATTGACAGACCCTTAGCCATGCTAACGAAGAGAAGAAGAGAGAGAACCCAAATTACTAGCATACGGGATGAAAAAGGCAATATCACAACAGACACTACAGAAATACAGAAGATAATCAGAAATTACTTTGAATCCTTATACTCCAATAAAATAGAAGATAGTGAAGGCATAGATAAATTCCTTGAGTCTTACGATCTGCCCAGATTGAGCCAGGAGGATATAGACAACCTAAACAGACCAATAACAATAGAGGAAATAGAAGAAACCATCAAAAGACTACCAACTAAGAAAAGCCCAGGACCGGACGGGTATACAGCAGAGTTTTACAAAACCTTTAAAGAGGAACTAACACCAATACTTTTCAAGCTATTTCAGGAAATAGAAAAAGAGGGAGAACTTCCAAATTCATTCTACGAGGCCAACATCACCCTGATTCCGAAACCAGACAAAGACACTTCAAAGAAAGAAAACTACAGACCAATATCTCTAATGAACCTTGATGCAAAAATCCTCAATAAAATTCTGGCGAATCGGATTCAAATACATATCAAAAAAATTATACACCATGATCAAGTAGGATTCATCCCTGGTATGCAAGGTTGGCTCAATATACGGAAATCAATAAATGTTATCCACCACATCAATAGACTTAAAAATAAGAACCATATGATCATCTCGATAGATGCAGAAAAAGCATTCGACAAAGTACAGCATCCCTTTATGTTCAAAACTCTAGAAAAATTAGGGATAACTGGATCATACCTCAACATTGTAAAAGCAATCTATGATAAGCCACAGGCCAACATCATTCTGAATGGAGAAAAATTGAAGGCATTCCCTCTAAGATCTGGTACAAGACAGGGATGCCCTCTCTCACCACTTCTGTTCAACATAGTCCTCGAAACACTGGCCAGAGCAATAAGGCAGACGAAAGAAATTAAAGGCATAAAAATAGGAAAAGAAGAACTTAAATTATCACTATTTGCAGATGATATGATTCTATACCTAGCAGACCCAAAAGGGTCTACAAAGAAGCTATTAGAGCTAATAAATGAATTCAGCAAAGTGGCAGGATATAAGATCAACACGCATAAATCAAAGGCATTCCTGTATATCAGCGACAAATCCTCCGAAACGGAAATGAGGACAACTACTCCATTCACAATATCCCCCCAAAAAATAAAATACTTGGGAATCAACCTAACAAAAGAGGTGAAAGATTTATACAATGAAAATTATAGAACCCTAAAGAAAGACATAGAAGAAGACCTTAGAAGATGGAAAAATATACCCTGCTCATGGATAGGCAGAACTAACATCATCAAAATGGCGATATTACCAAAAGTCCTATATAAGTTCAATGCAATGCCAATCAAAATCCCAACAGCATATCTTGCAGAAATCGATAAAAGAATCATGAAATTCATATGGAATAATAAAAGACCCAGAATAGCAAAAACAATACTAAGCAGGAAGTGTGAATCAGGCGGTATAGCGATACCAGACTTCAAACTATACTACAGAGCAATAGTAACAAAAACAGCATGGTACTGGTACCAAAACAGGCGGGTGGACCAATGGTACAGAATAGAGGACACAGTAACCAATCCACAAAACTACAACTATCTTATTTTTGATAAAGGGGCTAAAAGCATGCAATGGAGGAAAGATAGCATCTTCAACAAATGGTGCTGGGAAAACTGGAAATCCATTTGCACCAAAATGAATCTGAATCCCTATCTCTCCCCGTGCACAAAAGTTAACTCAAAATGGATCAAGGAGCTTGATATTAAATCAGAGACATGGCATCTGATAGAGGAAAAAGTTGGCTACGACCTACATGCTGTGGGGTCGGGCTCCAAATTCCTCAATAGGACACCCATAGCGCTAGAGTTAACAAATAGAATCAACAAATGGGACTTACTCAAACTAAAAAGTTTTTTCTCAGCAAAAGAAACAATAAGAGAGATAAACAGGGAGCCTACATCCTGGGAACAAATCTTTACTCCACACACTTCAGATAGAGCCCTAATAACCAGAATATACAAAGAACTCAAAAAATTAGACAATAAGATAACAAATAACCCAATCAATAAATGGGCCAAGGACCTGAATAGACACTTCTCAGAGGAGGACATACAATCAATCAACAAGTACATGAAAAAATGCTCACCATCGCTAGCAGTCAGAGAAATGCAAATCAAAACTACCCTAAGATACCATCTCACTCCAGTAAGACTGGCAGCCATTAGGAAGTCAAACAACAATAAGTGCTGGAGAGGATGTGGGGAAAAGGGCACTCTTGTTCATTGCTGGTGGGACTGCAAATTGGTGCAGCCAATTTGGAAAGCAGTATGGAGATTTCTTGGAAAGCTGGGAATGGAACCACCATTTGACCCAGCTATTCCCCTTCTCGGTCTATTCCCTAAAGCCCTAACAAGAGCATGCTACAGGGACACTGCTACATCGATGTTCATAGCAGCTCAATTCACAATAGCAAGACTGTGGAATCAGCCTAGATGCCCTTCAATAGATGAATGGATAAAAAAAATGTGGCATTTATATACTATGGAGTATTATTCTGCATTAAAAAATGACAAAATCATAGAATTTGGAGGAAAATGGATGGCATTAGAGCAGATTATGCTAAGTGAAGCTAGTCAATCTTTAAAAAACAAATACCAAATGACTCCTTTGATATAAGGGGAGTAAACAAGGACAGGGTAGGGACGAAGAGCTTGAGAAGAAGATTTACATTAAACAGGGATGAGAGGTGGGAGGGAAAGGGAGTGAGAAGGGAAATTGCATGGAAATGGAAGGCGATCCTCAGGGTTATACAAAATGTCATATAAGAGGAAAGGAGGGGCAAGACAAGATAATACAAATGGAAGAAATGATTTACAGTAGAAGGGGTAGAGAAAGAAAAGGGGAGGGGAGGGGAGGGGAGGGGAGGGGTGGGGGGATAGTAGAGAATAGGACAGACAGCAGAATACATCAGACACTAGAAAGGCAATATGTCAAGCAATGGAAGGGAAACTGATATGATACAGCAATTTGTATATGGGGTAAAAGGGAGAGTTCATAATCCACGTGAATCAAACTGTGTAATATGATGTATTATGAACTATGTAATGTTATGAACGACCAATAAAAAAAAAAAAAAATGGAAACAAAAAAAAAAAAAAAAAAAGTTTGTGGATTTCTTCACAAATAAAGCTTTTGAATCTTGAAAAAAAAAAAAAAAAAAAAGAATTATCTGATTTTTTTTTCTCATGACTATGAGTTTTGAAGAAGAAGATCACAGAAGTACGAAGCCATTTTTATCTCTGTTTATCAAGGTGCATGGTGTGGAACTTGACCAAGACCTCTCCAAGATGGAGTTTGTCATACTGCAGCCCTGTAGAGTCCCTCCTTCCAGTGCCCTTCCCATACCGTATTCCTAAGGAGGAAGGCACTGTGCAGAGCACATGCCTTGGGAAAGGAGGGTTAAGTTCCACCTTCTTGAGAGTAGAGTAACTACATAAATTACTTAGACATTTTCTAAACAGATTTGCCTCCCAAATTATTTATTCATTTAATCATTTATAATAGTAATTTACACTTTGGATTATAATCCGATGCTACATTTGTTTTATATTGTAGCTAAAATTTTTCATCTTTGGCCAGAGGAGCTCTTTCAGTTGCTACTGTATCTTTCTGACAGATGCCCATCATCACAGAGTTTTTTTGGGTTTTGTTTTTCCTGAGCACTGCCTTAGGAATTAACGTTTTTATGTATTGACATTACATCCAGCTTCTTTGCTAAAATCTTTTACAACTAAACTAATTTGGGGTTTTTGCTCCCCAAACCATGCTACCTGCCAATAACGAGAGGTTTTCTTTCTTTTGAATTATTACAATTCTTCTACTGTTTGCTTATTTCTTCTGCCTTGCTACACTTAACCAGGAACTAGTATGAGGCTAGGCTGAAGTTGGAATAATGAAAAAGCAACTTTTTGGCAGGTACAGTGGGTAAGTTTGATCTTTCACCACTGGATATACTTATTTTGCTTTTTAAATATCCTTTATCAAGTTTTAGAAGTTTCCTTCCAACCTTATGTCCCTGACCTCAAAATAGACCCTGAATGAAAGTATAAGTAAAATAGTTGATTTGGCGGCAGGGTCATGGAAATGACCCTAACAGAGGTGATAACTGAATCAAAGAAATGAACAAATAAAAAGAGCCTTATAAAGCCAGTTACCATGCCGGGTAACTAGAGTTAAATCCAGTTGGGGAAACTCTGGGAGCCAATATAAAATTCATACCTCAGAATGATTCAAATTGAAAGAAGAGTGCTCTGAAGCATCTGGCAAAACTCCTTTTTAATGCAGGAGGTGAATGATTAGATTATGAAAGCCAGAACCTGATTGGTCCATCCAAATTAGAATGGACTAACTGGGTGTTAACTGAGACGGGTGGTGTGTGGCTGAAGGAAGCTGGGTCATTGGGGGCATGCTCCTGGGCATTAGATCTTGTCACCTTGACTCCTCCCTACTTCTCTCTGTCTGTCTCCACACCTCTGTCTCTCTGTCTCTGTGTGTTTCTTTCTTCCTGGCTTCCAGGCAGTGAGCAATGTCCTCCTCCTCCAGCTACCTTTCCACCCTTCCACACTGGGTTTCTGCCTTACTTGGGACCCAAACCAACAGGTACATCAACTATGAACCTCCCAAACTGTGAGCCCCAAATAAACTTTTTCTCTTCTAAGTTGTTCTTGTCAGGTATTTTGGTCATAGCAATGAAAATCTGACTACCACAGTGTGAGAGTTAGGATTCCTCTGTTGAGGGCTACTGGGGAAATCTTATTTTCTGACACTTTGGGGCTGCCTTATGGACTACAAAACAAAAGAGAACACAGGGGCTGGGGTTGTGGCTCAGCGGTAGAGTGCTTGCCTAGCACATGGGAGGTGCTGGGTTGAATCTTCAGCACCACATAAAAATAAATAAATAGAATAAAAATATTGTTTCCAACCACAACTAAAAATATATATATATTTAAAAAATGCAACTAAAAAAAGAGAAAACAAGGGTAGAGAGCTGACAGGTGGAAGTCTCTTCGAGGAGTGGAAGATCTAGTGGGCACCACTAGCATCTGCTATGCTTCCTAGGTTACTTGTATTTGCTTTTTGCTGCAAATAATGCTGAATTTTTCCCATACATTTTATCCATTGAAGGTTACTTGCTTAATTTTTCCCCTGCTCTAATAGGATATCTTGGTGCATATATTAATTTGTTTTTGAGTGTTGAATGACCTTTTGGTTGTAACTATAACTTGCCTATATTTTCTTCAGAATTTTTGCATCTCTATTTCTAGAAAGAGATTGGTCTGTAATTTTCCTTTTTCACATTCCCTGTATTGGGTTTTGGTTCAAACCTATAGAAAACCTCATTTTATGAGTTGGGACTTGATATAGTCTAAGCTCATGCTCTTTCCACCCACACTGGTGTTTTTCTTATGCCCTGGAGATGGTGATGTGTGGAATTACAATGGGTTAACATGGCTTGGGATATGGCAATAGAAAGTCTGGGTAGAATTGAGGTCAACAAAAATGCGTCAGCCCCAAGAGCATTGATAACCAAGAATGAGAGGACAGACAGAGGTGCTTATGAAAAAAAGAACATGTGCATTCGATCCTGTTTTTTTTTCTTCTTCTTCTTCCTTAACAATTTAGTTTTGCTTTAGAAATCTCCTCCCCACGAAAATCTAAATCATGTTGCACATCATCTTTCAAATCTTTGGGAGACAGTTTTATTTCTTTACTTCCTCCAAACCCAAACCAATAACATCACTCACTCTTTTAGATCATTACAGTATTTTAAAGTTGTCTGGGGAAGAAATGTGCAGGAAGCATGTGGAACTGTCCTAGAAACTGTTAGAAGGCAGCTCTGGCATCCAGCTGTTTGGCATCCAGCTGTTTGGCCTCCTACTGCCTGGTTGGTGCCTCTGCATACAGCGCCACCATGTGGAAGGCATGTGTACTTTTTAAGTCCATAAAACTCCCCACATTTTCACAGAGACAATTCCCTAAACCAGAATATTGTGCTACTTTTATAGCCATAATTATCTTAGTTAAATATTACTCTCAATAATATTACTTTAAAATATTTTAAAATTGAAAACTCTAAATGGGCTTTGCATTTGATCTCATCCTTACCTAAATCAAACTAAAAAATGACCTTGATAAACATGAATAAGTTTTGAAAACAAATATGAATACTGTTTTTGACCACCTTTTCTCTTCCAGCATATTGTGGTTATGGGACTGAGATGGATCAGATACCCCTACATTCACTATATTTTATTAATAATAAGAAGTATGAAGAGTCTAGGTGCCTATGTGATTGTTTGCATTTTTTCCCCCTTTATAAAACTTCATTGGTTCTTTTCAGTTATACATGGCATCAGAATACATTATGAAATAATTATACGAGCATGGAATATATCTTATTCTGATTAGGGTCCCATTCTTATGGGTGTACATGTTGGTGGGATTCACTATTTTGTTTTCATATTTATGTAGAAAAATTATGTCAGATTCATTTTACTGTCCTTTCTTTGCTTATAACACCTGTCCTAATTTTTCATCTTAGACCCCTTTCCTTTCCTGTAATTGAACCAGGTCATCTGAATCCATAATTCATGCACAGGCTACCCACAGATACATCTGCGCACATGGCACGGTTGAATCAACTCTCTGTTATGCTTTTTCTGTTCCTCTTACTTCTTGTCTCTTCTTTTTCCTAATTTTACTGTTCCAGTGCCTTCAGATTGAGATGTCTTCTTCCCCTCACCCTATCAACTTTTGCAGCCTTAAGATATATTTCATAAATGACTAATTACTCTCTCTGCTCCCATATCATCCTCTCTTGGCATTTATAATTCATGAAAGATCAAAGCTTTAAACTAAAGCTAGGCAGATATGTACTTTTTAAAAAAAATCTTGTGACTTAAGGTTCTTGAAGTATAGAATCTTATGGTTCCTCAAGAATATAACTTAAATTGTTACCTGTTTGGCTACTCAGCACAATGTACAAGGGTTCTGACAACTTGAAGTCTTCCTCTGGCTGAATAAACGGGAAACCTACATCTTCCTTAAGCATAGACAGCTTGTAAGACTTAGGGTCTTAGTATTTCATAGAAGGAAGGAAACTATTTCTGAGCCTTACTGACACTACAAGATACATACTGAGATTTTTCAAATGATGATAAACATAAGGATAAACTCTGAAGCCTTCTTTAAATGCTGATTTTGATTATCTCTTCATCCCCCGTTAAGATTCAAAATTTTCTGATTGGGTCTCTGGACTCGTCCATTCAACAAGATGTTTTTGATGCACCTGTTTCTCCAAGGTGATTTTGAGGAACCCCTGCTGGTTGCTGAGAAAAAGAACAGTTATCAAAGTAAGTTCTTGGATTTTCAAAGGAATTCCCAGTACAGGTCTCAAACAGGCAAAAACTTAGCTGATGATCTGTAGGCAGTGTTATAGCATGCAGGACATTATTCTGATTTCATTCAGCTTCTACCTATTCTGGGATATATAAGATAGAACAAGTGGCATGACTTCCTGGTCATTTATCTCCTAAGAATGCCCTAGCAGTAGCCCTTTCCTTGGCTGCAGAGATGAAAGTGAACTTAAGGGAAGAGTCAGTCTGATCTTACTGCATATTGCTGTTCTGTTCCAACCCTAACTGGAGTAGTATGCCACAATTCAATTCCAACACTAACCACCTGGAGTTAGTACAGACCCCACAGTTTAAAGAGCCATGTGCAACACTGCTCTCATTTCAGATGCCAGCCGCAGGTGGGGTCACTTCCCAGTGTGTGGATATACATTCAGGGATTTCTGTTCACCTCTGTTTTGATAATTTCCTACCATGACTCCCAGAACCCACCGAATTACACATAATTACAATTTTATTATGAATGATACACCTGGCATGAGATGTGAGAGGAAGTGCAGAGCTTCCACATCTTCTTGTGGAACCCAGGAATCTCATGCCCTCAGTTTATCAATGTGTTATCAATCAGAAAGATCCACTGAGCTTTCCTGTCCAGAGAAATTGGTGGGGTGGCATTATGTAGACATGACTAAATTGATTCTCTGGCTATGTGGTTCAACTCTGCTCACCCACCTCCCTCCCCAGAGGTAGGATTGACCCCAAGTTCCAACCTTCTCATCATGTGTTTGGTTTTTCTGCTGACCAGCTCCCATCTTGAAGCTCTCTAGTGGCTCTTCATTAGTTCTTTCACTAGCCTAAAAAGATATTTCCATCATTGTGGAAATAAAAGGGGTTTTGAAACTCTGTGCCATGCACTTGGGGATATGGACCAACTCTAATCTTGATTATGTCACGGAAGACAAAGACACATGACTGTGGGTGTGTACCATCCATCTGTCTAGACTCTGGAATCAGAAATGAGACATATGGAAAAGTCAGGAGAAGCCTCTTGGGCACCATGCACCCAACTACTCCACCTTGAGAAAGTTTGCAGAATCCCTAAAAGCACCCAATTCCTGCTTCCCATTTTCCTCTTCTTTTCCCTATTTAACATCTCCCTCCCCACCCCCCTTTCTTTTTAGTACCATAATTGGCTGGAACATACTGAAAAACTGCATGAGCCCATTAGGATCTTAATCACCTGTTAAAGATGAGAGCATCCAGCGAGGGACAACAGCATTTAATCTTTTGAGGGGAACTAATTGAAATCTCCCTCTGAATCCATGCCCAAGTAGATTTCAGTGAGAACGTCAAACACAGAAACCTTAACTCAGACATCAGCAATATTAATGGGCTCATGGATTAAGTTAGGAGACAAATACAGGCTGCCCAGTGAAGAGAATGTGGAGTTTAGGTCCAGTTCAGTGCTTTTCTTTCCTCCTGAGCTGAGGCCTGTGTACTATGAACTTTCAGAATAAAAAGAACCATATAAATGTAGGGAAACATTATCATAATTGCTTTGGGCGTAGAAATATTTTTAGCTAATGTTATTTTAATAAGAGTTCTGTCAAGGGGGAAAAGGCAAATCATATAAAGCAAAATTTTATTCTGATGTTCTCTGATTTAATGTTCCCATGCCTGCTTGGCTGGAAACTTCAAAGTCTCTTTAGCAGTCGGTTAGCAGCAGCATGCCTGTTGTTCAATCCCAGAGATAGTATTTGGCAATTCTCTGTGCCAGATACTGTGCTAAAAACATGGCAGGAAATGGGAGAAAATGAAAAAGTCTCTGTCCTCAAGTAGCTTACAATTTGGGAACAACGCTGGGGACACAGGCATCCTGACAACTAACAACAGATACCAGATGGGATAGGATTTGGGTGCAAATTATGTGGAGAGATTGGAAGACTAATTCTTAGAAATGTGGTACATAAGTAGGTCCTTAAAAGGATGAGTAGAATTACCATTGGGCTGGAGAAGAAAGGACATTCCAGTTTAAAAAAAAAATAATAATAGCCTGAGCTGAGGTAGGGAATCCTGAAAAGGCATAAACAAGGGCATAATTATATCATGGAGTTTTGCTACTTAGATCCATCTGATAAAACTGAATCCTTTAAAGAACTCTGCATTGAAATTTTCTGCATTAAAGTTTTTTTTTAATTTATTTTTAACATGGCAATGGTTTTCAGCAGTGACAGTATAAACTATGAATATGATAGAAACATGAACTTCTGATTCCAAATCCTGTGCCACACCTAATGTACTGGCAATGGGGGGCGGGTCCAGTAAATTGTGCTTTGACAACTCTCCAGGGGCTTCTGATGTGTGTTAAAGTTTGAGAATCACATGACATAGCTCCATCGTTGTTTTTCTACTTTCTGTTAAATTCCCCTTTCCCTGATCACCTGGAGCTCCAAATGCTTCTCCAGCATCTCTTCTGCCCTTCTTGCTTTCAGCAAATCACTTCCTTTGCAGAAGAGGGAAAATGGTATCAGGAAGGAACGCTTTTGACTTCCCTCACCATTCACAGTTGAATCATCTTGAGGACCCTTCTCCATCTCTCCCCTATGTTTCCCAGGAAGGAAAGACTCCTTGTCTTCCCAGAGTCCAGTGATTCCTTTATCACATCTTGGAGTGATTAAAAAAAAAAAAAGCCCCCTAGCACTGCTACACCTGTCATCTTCTCTCCCAGGACTCCTTCATTCCCCCAATTCTCCCTGCTTATGAATGGGGATCCATCCCTGAAGAAGAAAATCATAAATCAAAAACTATAAAAATCTTCCCTTAACTCCACCTTTTTTCTTAAAAGTACTCCCCACCCTGCCCTCTGTTTTGGTTGTTAAGTTTTGCTTTTGGTTGCCAAACTCCTTGAATTGAGAAGCAAAACCAGCGCCCAAGTCACTGATAAATATCTTTAACATCTAGACTCCCTTGAGCTGTCCATTTTTTCTAATTGTTTTTAATGCTTTCTTCATGTAAGTGGGGTCTCCCTTGATTTCTGGGCTATCACCAACTCCTGGGTCTCCTACGTTTCTGACTGGTTTGCTCTTTCTTAATGGGTTCCTCTGGCTCTGGCTCTTTCATCTTTTCGTCTATTTTACACCTGTTTTTATGTGACTCACTGGTTGATATTGATTAATGGCTCAACCATTGGCTACATCTACATCTTATTTATTAAAAATTGTATAGATATATTTCTTACCTTCATTCTGAAGTGAAACCTTATTTATAGTTGTCAGTTGGTCATTTGTATACCCCAGTTGTATTCTTTATCACCCTAAACTCATTTTTAAAGTCTTAGTTGATGGCACCTGCTTAATATGTCAAGCCCAAAACTGGGGGGGGGAGGTGGGAGGCACTCCAGTGCTTTTCTTTCAAATTCCACACTCACTTTTTCCCCTAAAACTACACATTTCATTAGAAATGGTTATAAATCATGTTCTATTTAGTTGTATATCTGGAAGCTTGGTTGGTTAGATTCACTGAACAATATTTTTAAGAAATTTCAGGAGCACACACGCATACAAACATTCACACTCATACACACAGACTCGGGGGAGGGCATCATGCTCAAAAAACTAGAAAAAAAAGCATAAATTTAATTTATTTAATAAAAAAACACAAAATACTTATATTTAATATGTTTAAAGACATAAAGGATTGGATTTAAATATATGACTAAGAATCAAAGGACTGTAAAATCACGACGTAGATTTCAAATGGACCAAACCGATCTTCTACAAATTAAATATATAGTTGAAATTAAAACCTCAAAAGAAGGGTTCAACAGGACATTAAACATTGCTAAAGAGAATTCAACAATTACAATGTAGTACTGATGAAATTTTTTCAAGACTGAAATAGAGAGAAAAAGAAATATTTAAAAAGTGAATAAATAGATACACAGAGAGGTTTATTATATGTCTAATGAAACTTTAAAAAGAGGAAACAGAATGGGGGCTATGCAATATTCCAATATAAAAATAAGAACAGGATAACTAAGAATTAATTAGAAATTCTAAATCAGATTGAGAGATCTTAAAAATCACAAGGAATAGAAATGAGAAATCTATAAATATCATGATATCATAAATGTCAGGACAAAGATCTAATCATAGGAACAATCAGAGGGAAAAGATAAATGACCTTCAAGGAAGAATTAGAGGACTGCAGGATTCTCACTGAAAATATGACCAAATTCAAAGCCTAGAATCAAGTACAACTTGGACTCCCTCACCCTTCCAGTTTTATTTTTTTCTTTATCAATCCTCACCTGATTTCTTTTCCTCTTCTTGATTATGTTCCATCTGGCTGCTCCTTGTGTCTTTTCCATGTCCTCTAAAATAATCCACCAACATGTAATCATGCCACTCTTCTGTGGTAACATTTCTGTTGGTTCCTTTTACAGGCATAATTAGTTGGAATATGTTACTTTCCCATTCAAGACCTTCACTCCATTTCAGTAGACATTTTTACTTTCCCAGTTTTCTCCAGTTCTCATCAGACAGAATTCACAGACTTTTCCATGACCACTTTGAAATGCTAGTTTTTTTTCCTACAGGATCCTCCCTGTAAATGCTCTAATCTTGCATTTCCTTCTTTGCCTACTTGCCTCTGTATTAGTCTGCTCAGGCTGCCATCACAGAATGCCACAGGCCACATGGCTCAGTTATGGGACTTTTTTCCTCCGAGTTCAGGAGGATGGATGTCTAAGATCAAGGTGCTGGCAGCCTCTTTGCAGATCTCTTCCTGTGTCCTCCAATGTTCTTTTCTCTGTGCACAAGGACTCACTGTGTCTTTTCTTTTAACTCCCCCTTCCCCTTTCTCTTCTTTTGTTGTTGTTATTGAAGAAACTAGTCTTATGGAATTTGAGCTTTACCTTCATGTCCTCATTTTACTTTACTTACCTCCTTTGGAATCTAGTTATAAAGACACATACTGGGGACTAGGGCTTCAACATTTGAGCTTTGGAGACACAAGATGCAGTCCATAACAGCCTTATTTTTTATAATCTTGTAAAATTAAATTATCTTGGAATATCCTATGACTTATTTTCTGGACACCCTCAGCACTGCTGTATCTTGTCCTATCGATTCACAGGGCACTTTGTACGGCAGGGCGATCGTGTGCCATAGTAGTGTATGATCATATACATAAGTGAACATCAGGAACTGTGAACCCTTTGGGCACCATATTTCCTTCCCATTCAAATCCACAGAATTTAGAATGTTTGGCTTATGTAAGTTCCATAAACATGAAAGTAATAGATCAAAACAAAATACATTCAAGATCTTAAGGTATTAATTTGATCTATATTAGTACTGTTTGTAGTATGAAGTAGCACTCTCCTTTAGGCCAAACAGCTCTATTAATATGTGCTACCATCTGTTAAAGTGATTAAGATTTACCATCCAGATATGCACCCTACCAAATCTCTGGTTGCCATGGTAACTTGGCCACCTTCCCATTAGGTATGTGCAAACTGTTCTAAGGGGAGGGGATAAAAATCCTGCAGGCATCATATTCTTTGTTCCTCACCTATCATTCATGACAATAATGAAGTTTTTCCTCCTTAGGAGGCTATAGCTATAGCTATACAGTCATATGACTGTCTCTTGGTATATTCAAAGCCAGCCTCCCAACATGTATTTACTTCTTGCCTATGTTCTCCCGTTCCCCTTCCTGTGATCATGTATTTTTCCTGTTGTTAGATTTTCAGATCAAGATAAAGAAGATTTGTGGGTCACTGGTATGTTGTTTCTTCAGGAGATTCTACAAAGTTGCATTTTAGTGTTTAGAGTAATCAGTTTGTGTGAGTTCCATTGGAAGATTTCTTTTGCAGGTAGAGAAATGGAGATTGTTTCCAACCAACATAGATCTTTCTCATTTCCATGGTCATTTCCAGCCAATCTGAAATTAAAATAAGTTTATAACAATCTATTTTAAAACGAAGTTTTTATTACTTTTCCTGTATGGGGAGGCCACAGATCAGGGAGGATTGTCTTTGAAATGATAGTTTACAACTCACAGTTCCGCAGAGGAGAGGCCATGCCACACATACATGGACACATTAGAGAAGTATCACGTTTGATCAGAAAGCACTAATAAGATGAAAATTGTGGTCATGAGCCTTTATTATGGTTTCCATGGGAAGAGAAGGTTATAGTCGGATTCAATTTCTTTTTTTTTCTTTTTTTATTATTAGTTGTTCAAAACATTACAAAGCTCTTGACATATCATATTTAATACCTCTGATTCAAGCAGATTGTGATTTCTATGGGCTATGGTGCTTAGGAACTGCTCCTGTCTGTCTGATAAATGGTTCTAGGTTGGTTAGTGCAAGGGAAGACGATCCTGAATGTGAGAGCCTGGCAGAGTAGGTAGCCAGGAATAAAGACCCTGGATCAGTTGGTTTCCAAATGAAAGGCAAGTGATTTACTCACTTACTGTCTAGAAATTGGCAAGCCCTGGGAAGAATAGTCTCTCCAGGGCCAAAGAGCTCATGTATTAAAGCATTAGAATAAAAAAATCATACTTAATGCAAAAGCCATTAATTTCAAATACCAAATCACTAAGGAAGTCTCCAACATTTTTCAGAAAAAGAAAGAAAGAAAGAAAGAAAGAAAGAAAGAAAGAAAGAAAGAAAGAAAGAAAGAAAGAGAAAGAAAGAGAGAGAAATGGAAAAATAGGGTATGGTGGGGTGGATTACAAACTAAACTCCCTTCTAATACAATGTTAGGAATTTCTATCTCAAAAAATACACAGTAGAAGCAGTCCATATTGGGGGGAATCTCAGTGAGTTCCCTGCTTACAGGTAGCATTAGCAAGCACCCCTCCCTGTTTAACTCAGTTGACACTGTGTTAAAGCGTTATATGCTGTGAGTGATCTTACTTACTTTTATTGAAGATGGCTGCTCTAACACCTTATAGCATTTCCTTCCTCTGAACATGCAGATTAGAAACCCTGGAGTTTTTCTTATTTTTCAAAAATTAAAGAATAAATGGAAACACCAAAAGTTAATGTTCCAGTAGGAATTTAGGACATTCCTCAATGAATAGATAGCTGACCATGGACCACTACTATGCTGGACAAGAATGAACTTCACATCTCCATTCCATGCATCCCTTTCTGGGTATTCTGCTATGTCCCTTTGGCACCCTGTGAAGAAGCTACATATCTGATTCTTTCTGCACACTCATTGCTGCCAAGAAAATACATTGCACACCCTGCCTTGCATGTGCTGCCTTGAATTATCTTTTCTTTTTACCACTTGCTGGAAAAACTGCATCTCAGCAGTGCCCCAAGTCCCCTGGGAGAGACATCCATCAACACAGACCTGTTTCTCCCCTTAGGTGTCTGTCCATTCTGGCGCCACTTATTAAGCCTCATAGGTTCCTATTCATCAAAATCATGCCATGGAAGCCCTGAATTCTTTCTGAGGTGCATATTCTGCAGAATGCCAAGGAAGAGCAGAGGCACACAGAGGGAATGCATTGAAAGAATGTGCAAATGAGGCTTCCTATTTTTATTCAAAAGAGCCAAAAAAATTGCAAAAGCATGAATCTAAGTTTTCAATAAAACCCATTGTGACTTATTAGATGCTCCATGCCAGCCCTTCTCTGTCCATAATTATCCAAGGAAGTAGAGGGGTTAGTGGTCAAGAAATAATGTTGGGACTATCCTAATGGTGGTCACTGATCAGGAAAGGAGGCATAAACTTTTGTTTTTCTACCTGTCTATCTCTACAGAATGCCTAGAATGTTAGAAAGAAAACTGAATGGCAAAATGTCACTTGTCATGTTAAAAAATCTTAGAAGAAAAGGATGCTGAGATGGGAACTGTGACATGAATCCACCTTAGAAATCACTTTGAATTTGAGTGCATGTCCCTGTAATAGATCACCCAGGAATTGAACTGTAATTAGGTTGGAAAGATGTTGAGGATTATACTATTTTTAGAAGAAATAATTACCTACTGATGAGAACAAGTCACTGCAACTCTTTAGTGGCTGGAGGGTGTTGTAGTCATTGATGGGTAGCCAGAAGAAAGAGCAAGGTACACAGGTCCCATGTAGTAGCCTGGGCATGTGTGCATGTTTAATCTCTTTGCAGAATATGATGATCTTGGTTAGAGGCTCAACTGAGAGGAGAAAAGCAAAGGGTGGTGTTCCAGACAGGCGAGCCTCATTCACACGGCTTCATGTGCAAAGCTCAAAAGTCATTGAGCTTAGTGTTTGGAACCAAGAATAGTTATTTGCCTAAAGCAGAACAGTGGCATCAGACACTTCAGGAAACAAAGAAGCTAAGAATGAGAGAGTTACCAGTGAAAAGGGAGGTAGGCATACTCTCTGTTTTTTTTTTCTGCCCAGTGTTTAAACATTGCTGTCTATGCTTTATGCCCACTTTATCCATAGACTATCACTTTGATAAATGAGGGAACAAGCATTGGCAGTGGTGTCTGGACTTTCCATTGAATGACCAGGTAGTCTAGAAAGGAATGTCTGGAGTCCTTGATGCTGGTCAGTAGTCCTCTAGTGGGTAGCTGGCACAAAAGAGAAGCTAATCTATCCGAGTTTTCCTTCTTCCATCTTAATATAGCCTGATTTTCTGGAATTTGGTTTCTGGTTGTGTGGGGTTGAGATTATATACTTGTCATTATGTTCTTATAAATCATTGGATATTGGCAGAGCATAAAACTAGTTCCAGCCTCCCATGCCCTAGGAGAACCCCTGAAGTTGGCCTCTCACTTCACAGGCCTGGTTTTCCTAAGTTCAGTCATAGGCTATGCTTTCTGGAATATATACGCTGAAGTTATTTAAGTGACTAAGAAGCAAACATTGTATTAGCAAGCAAAAGACCATAAGGTGAAATTTGAGATTCTAAAATGGAGTCAAACAGGAAAGGATTGAAAGAGGTTTTTTGGTTGATTACATTCACACTGGTTGAAAGACTGATATTAAACTGTGCACCTGCATCCTTCTTCCCAGAACATAGTCTGTGCTTCAAGATTATTTTTGCTTTCTTATAAAAATATTTGTGCATTTTAAACTCTTAAATGCTGGGTGCAGTAAGGCTAGCCCGAACTATTTAGTGAGATCCTATCTCAAAATAAAAAACAAACAAAAAAACAACAACAACAACAAAAAAAAAAGAAGGCTGGGGACTTAGCTCAGTGGTAAAATGCCCCTAGGTTTAATCCCCAGAACTGGAAAACAAACAAACGAACAAAATAAAACAATAACAACAACAACAACAAACCTACTCTTAAACCATCAAGATATAGGATGGGTAATAAAAAGTAGAAACAGTTGATAGGTCCTGAAAGCTAGAAAAATGGCCTCAGAATAAAATTCCTTCTTAATCCTTCCTTCAATTTATGTTAGTGGGAAGTTATCCAAGAACGGTAACACACAGCCACCTGAGGGGGTCCTTGGGTGAAAGGATATCCCTGATTCAATCCATATGTACATTTGATTTCAAATTTACCCATCTCCTTGTTAATATAATGGATACTGAATAAACACGTAGTAGTAATTAGTGCTTTTCAAAACAATGCAAACATGGGCACAATTTTGGTTTCTCTTTGGGAAAAGTTGGCAGATTGCTTTCCATACCTAATGCCACTTGTTTTTAGGATGTAAGCAAGATAGTGGCCTATGATCCAGGTTGCATAAAACACAGTTTGCTCTCTGGAAGCTGGAGATCATTCTAATTGCTGGCATTTTCCCTACTTTCAACAATGGCCTTTGGTTCTAGAGAGTTTGTTCCACTGTCAGCCATGAGTGTGAATTTTAGGGCAGGAAGTCATTAAGCTCCCACTCGGTACTTAACCATCTGCATGAACCTGCCTTTAGGAGGAACTTTCTTGAACATCTTTTCCATGACATTCCTTGGTTTTTAAGCTTCTTATCATATTCCCAAGCTTCTTACCAGCTCTAAAGTTGTGATATCATGTTTCCATCTAATTGCAAAGGTTTTTCAGATTGGAAGTTTTCTCAGAGATTAAATACCAGAAACTCAAAAGTAGAAAACAGGAGTCAGTTTTCAGATGGAGTCTATTATGATGGAGATTGCCAAATTGGAGTTTTTCACTTAAGTGCATAGACTTTCTTTTTTTTTTAATTTTATTTTTTTTTATTGTTGGTCGTTCAAAACATTACATAGTTCTTAATACATCATATTTCACAGAATGGCTGAGAAAGGATATCTCAACTTTGTCTTTTGGAGAGAAGCAAAGTCTTGTGCAAGAAAATGGTTGCTCAAACATGTGTCCCTAAAACCTATGTTAAGATAACTTTTGAGGCCATAGGTTAGTGGTAGAAGATATGAAGCTTTCTTATTCTATGTGAATTTATTGCTGTGGTGATTGTGTGTATGTCTATCGAGCATGTGCTTAATCCATTATCAGATTAAGATACAGCTGTTTAGCTAAACTGTTTCTTGCGTTGCAAGGCTTGGAATCAGGGGCTCACTTTTCAAATAGGTGTTTTATAAAAGGGTTGGTATAGGCATGGCACCCAAAGATTTGATACAAACCCTATCTGTTGTTTTAAGCATGTTCTTGTGTATATTCTCTCACACAAACACACACATGCACAAACACACACACACACAACGCAGAAGGAACTCTGCTCCTACTCATCTGAATTAATTTCAGGAATGCTGATTTTTAATTTGACACTCAGTATGTAGCCCCACTTTTGAGTGAATATCTGGGCAGGAGGGATATGTTACCTTCCCAATTGCTCCTGGTTGGCAACTCACTAGTGGCAAAGAGAAAAATGAATCCAAAAGAAAGAAGAGAGCAGCAGGTGACTGTATTTCTAAAAGCACTCAGATTCCAAGACCTTTTTACAAAAAAAGAGATTAATAAATGCTGTATTTCCAGTCTGATTTGTGAGATCGGCTGTTTGTTTTCCTTGTTTTTTTGTTTAGGGTTTTGTTTTTTCTTTGTAGACTTCTTGGCTCTTGTCTGAGAAAAGTAGATGCACAACTTTCAAGGAGTTAACACTAGCAGGTTGAGCTCAAGTGAAACATCACATATTCTGTAGCAACCCACGGGTCTGAAAATGCAATTTTGACTTAGAAAAATACAAAATAGGGAAATACTATGGAAAAGAATGCTTTGTTTGTTTTCTCTGAATACCTGATGTCACCTTTTGAATAATAATCCTCTCACTGGAAAATAGATTTTTATTTAAATCAGGGTTTACTTATATCAAAATTATACATGCATATAGTTCAAAGATCCAGGTAGTTTTCCCCACCAGGTTTGTTAAAGAAACAACATTGCCTTCACCCCTTTCCAATTCCCCAAAGGCAGGAGCACTTGACATTTCCAGCAGTTGTTCTTGAACTTACATACATATCTCTAAAGAACATGCATATATTTCTACTCGCTGATGTTTCAGTTTTAGATATTATCAATTAGCTTCTTACTATGAAAGATTTGCCCTCTTTTACTACCTCTTCAACCCAAGTATTGACACAAATTTACTCATCCTGTTTACACTTCTCTCAATATATGTATTATAGTTTGGGTGAGATCAATATTCATTGTTTATATTTTGACTAGTTAAACACTTTTCATAGCTGAACCATGAGTTACTTTAAATTTCTTCCACAATCTGTTTTCCTTCCCTGAAGTTAACAATTATTTTGTCTTTTCTCCCCTTCTTTTGCTTAGTTCCCCAATTTTAATCAATAATTAAAACTGAGCCTCATATTCAGTGATATAAATCTCTCTTCAACATGCTCAACATATTGGTATTCTATCAATTTCATATTTTTGAAGAAATCCCTCTTGGGGTTTTATTACTGCTCTTATGTGATGTATAACAGTTCTCATCTTGACATCTCTCTTCATCATTATCCTGATAATTTCCTTTGTATTTGTTTACATTTCCTATTTTCTCCATTCCTGGATTCCACTCCTCCCCCGCCTCCTCCTCCTCCTTGCTTATTTACTTACTTGATTTGTTGGAATATATCTTCTGGTAGTTTCTTAAGAAAGAGACTACTGAAGGAAATTTTGGGGGGTAAAATATGCCTAAAAATGGCTTTGTTTTTACCTCACCTTTACTTGTTATCTTGGCAGAACATATAATTTCAGGTTGAGAATCATTTGATAGTATGGAAATTAATAAGAAAAAGCCAAACAGCATCCAAATATAATGGTCAGTTTGTGATAAGAAATGCTGCAGTAACAATCCCTAATTTTTCAGTCACATTCAATAATGATAGTTTTTCTCAATCAGTCTTCATGCCACCAACTATGAGTTGGCTATGATTAGCATCCATGTACCTTTCTGTCTGAGGCATCCCATTCTTGTAGCAAGGAAAAGAAGAACAGGACTGCAGTATTATAGGTCCCTCAAAGATTTTGCTTAACTGTCATAGGCTAGAAATGTCCATCATCAAGTCTGACAAGTTGGTGGGAATTATATCCCTGCTGCAAGAGATATTAGAAATCATATGGCAGCAGGAATGGATTTATTTTCCTCTTGTTAGGAAGGGAAGTAAATAGTTTCAGGAACAAAACAACAACAACAATAATCACTATAACCTAACAGATAATGTTTGGGTTTAATTTACAATTTTCTTCATAATCCATTTCCTTTTTCTTTTTTCTAAGAGATTTTTAAAGGGTGACATCATATTTAACACCCTTCATTTATTCGCTTGTATTTTATTTATTTGCTGCTGTGGGTGCTTTTGTTAGGAGAACGTGTCTATGTCTGGTACTGTTATGGTTCAGATCTGGAATGTCCCCAAAGTTTCATTTATCCACAATGTCTCATCATTTTGGGAAATGCTTGAATCAATTATGGTTGTGATTTCAGCAGTGGATTAATCTAGTGGATTAATTCAGTGGACTAGTGGGAGGTGAGACCTACTGGATGAAATAGATCTCTGGGGGTGTGCCTGGAAGGGCTTGTCTTCTCTCTGGTCCATTCATCTCTTTCTACCTCCTGGCTGCCATTAGCAGAGCAGCTTAACTCTGCCACTCCATTCTCTGTCATGTTCTCCCTCACCTCAAAACCAGGGCAACGGAGCCAGCCTACCATGCACTGAGACCTCTGTAATTATGACCCAAAATAAATACCCCCTCCTGTAAACTGTTGGGAATTTGGGTCACAGAAATGGAAAGCTGGTTAACACAGTTATCATTCTGTTAAATAAATATGTTTTCAAAGTGAGAAGGGACTGTAAGGCTATTTGGTATAAACTTTTTATGATAAAAATTACTCGATAGTGAACTCTGCCTCTCTCACTTAAAATCTCTAAATCAAATGTATAAGTTCATATCACTTACCTGTGAGAGATACTGACAATATTCATCTAGATATTTTGAGAATTAAAAATAATAATATATTCCAGAAACTTGGCCAAGTGTTCCACTAACAGTAGGTTCTCTCTTCAGATAAATTAATATCATTTTCTCTAGATTATGAATCCATGGGTGTTGAACTTTATAGACAGAACTAACTACTATATACATTATCTCTAAACCTCACTTATGAGACAATATTTACTTATTATCATTATTAGTAGGCTAAGAGAATGCATATTTATAGTGAGCATGCTCTTTGTTAATTCACATGAGCACAGATCCCCCCCTAAAAAAAAAGGTAAATAAAATGTTGACTTAAAAGAGGGTCAAGAAATGTTATAGTATTTTCGACCTGGTTTTTTAATTTCATTTAGGAAATGGTTCCACACCAATTGCTCATGGCCTTTTGGTACGTGAGTCAATGTTCTTTTATTTATTTATTTGGGTTATCTTAGCATGGAAAGTGAATAGTGGAAATTCCCACTCTTCTGATAGGGTGCCTTTTTGTTTCCAACCTATTATGTGCTTGTGTACTAGTGGGAAGCTTGATGGAAGGAAAATTTACTTAAGCCAATCTGAGATTCAGGATGGTAATATAATCTTCAAACTGGTCTTATCATCGAATGCAGTTAGATTAAATTCTTGAAATCTATAGAAGTCAAAGGGACTTTAGAATTTTTGTGGAAAATCCTCCTCCTGCAAGTCTGATTTTAGAAAACCCAAGTTTTGACCTCTGAATGTACTTTGGACAGATAAGAAAAGAAACCCCTATCCCAGTGGATGTTACCATTTGGTAATACCAAAGGTAAATCATTCCTGAGAGTACACTAATAGCTATGGCTGTAGTTTTCCCCCAAAGAACCATATATCCTGAGTGGGAATGATGAAACTGTTATTTACAGTTCATAATCTCCATAAGGTGTCTTCAATAGATCTAAACTCTATTCCTTGATACACAGGTACCTCTCCTTTCCCCTGTTACTTTTTATCTGTCTTAAGGAATTCATATTGGTTTCTGTCTTCTGACATTTGTCTCTACACTTGAAATGATTGTAAATAATAACAGAATTTAGCTGCATAAAAATCATATTCAAGTCAGGATCAAAAATCCCTTGCCCTTCACATTTTTCTTTCTAATAGCAATCTATGCTTACAGTTCTTTGGGGGAAAATTATGTTGGTGAGACCTAAAAATACATTAGCTTTTGATAAATGAATCTCGAAAGCCTAGAATGCTTATTATTATTTAATCTAAATTATTGAAGATGAATATTTGTGCCTTCAGGTGTAAATGGAAAGGCATTAAATAGCCCTCAAGGACGTGGGGTTTAATTCTTGTTTTTGTTTCCTAGGGCTGCCATAACAAATGACCACAAACCAGGTGGCTTAAAACAATGAAAATTTACTCTCTTGCAGTTTTTTGGAGGCCAGAACATGAATTCAAGGAATAGCAGGTATATGCCAGGTTTGTTCTCTATCAATAGGTAGTATTGCTTGGCTTGTGACCACATCTCTCTTTTATTCTCTCTCTGTCTCATTCTGTCTCTCTTTCTGTCTTCCTGCTCTGCCCTTCTCCCTTCCCCACCCCCGTGTGTGTGTGTGTGTGTGTGTGTGTGTGTGTACTCCACCTTACATTTCCTTCTGTTTCTCTCAAAATTCCTTTTGCTCTTTCTTATCTTTCTTTCTTTTAAAAAATTCTTTATTTTTTAGCTTCCACATATGAGAGAGAAAATTCAACCCTTGACTTTCTGACTCTGCTTATTTCACTCAGTGTCATGTTCTCCAGTTCCATCCATTTATCAGCAAATGATATAATTTCATTCCTCTTCATGGATGAGTTAAAAAAATGTGGTGGATCTCATAAAAACAGAAAGGAGAACACTGGAGTAGAAGAAAATGTATCAAAATGGAGAAGAGAGGAGAAAGGGGAGGAACATGGGAATGAAATTGATCAAACTTTGTTTGGTACATGCATGAATATTTCATAATGAATTCCACATTTATGTATAACTACAATGCACAAATTTAAAAAATAAATTAAAAACGTGCCTATTTCTTGTAAAGATTCATGTGATTGCATTTAGGATTCTTTTATTTTAATCCAGGATAGCTTCTCTTCTCAAAATTCATAACTTAGTCACATCTTTTGCCCTATCTGAATGCAATTATAATTATGAGGTCTTCATATGGGTATTTTTGGAGGGTCATTTTTCAGGCTACTATAGTTCTTACTCTAACTGTCTATGGCTCTAAAGTCAAATGAGATGCTTTCTTTCTTTTTTTTTCCCTTGGGGATGGGGTGGAGCTGTTTACAGATACTTCCTGAACCTCTGAAGTATACACCTAACAGGTTTATAACACTCTGTTAGGAAATTTCCTTCATTTCAAGTTCAGTCTGAGATCATTGGAATTATTCTCCCTGGCTCCTCCTCACTTACTTTTTAAAAGTGGGCAAATAGGGATTTCCCTATCATGCTCCTGCTATTGTTTAGACCTTGAATGTCCATCAAAGGCCCATGTGTTAAAGGCTTGGTTGCCACCCTATGGCACTATTGTGGGTGATAGGACCTTTAGCAGGTGGGATATAATGGGAGTAAGTTAGGTCATTGGGAGGGGGATGCCCTCAAAGGGGATATTGGGATCTGGACCCACCTCTCTATCTTTATTTCTTCCTGGTTGCCATGACATGAGCACCTCTGTTCCACCATATGCTCTCCACCAAGATGATCCCTTGCCATAGGTCCAAAAGCAATGAAATCAAATGCCCATTTACTGGAACTTCTGAAATTGTGAACCAAAACGAACCTTTCATCTTTTAAAGTTGATTATTGCAGGTATTTTTGTTACAGTGATGGGAAACTGACAAACAAAGAAAACAAAGCTGGTTGTGGCTATCCCAGATTTAAGAATAAAAGGAGCTGACACTTTGATGTTGGAAAGTAGAATATAGTTCCTGATGGGAATCTCCCAGTGATGATGATTCCCTTCTGTATATGGCTGTTGATAGGTTTTCTTTCCTTGAGTTTTAGAGGCTTTAGTAGTCACATAAGTTTGCTGGAATCTTATTCTGATTTTTAACTTCTGGTCTCAATTTCTCAGAGTTGAGTAGGGGAGGAGAATGACTGTTAATAAGTATCTGAGGAAATGGGACGGGTAATACTTGCACCTCTCTTTCTTCTCCATGGTTTGAACAAACTCAGAACTGAGTGTGCATTCCTCCAGTAGTCTCCACATTTGCAGTCACTATGTCCCCAACATCAAACACAGAACTATTCTAAGGGCTGAATCCTGCCATCAACAGATCTTGACTTGGCTCTGTCAGGTTTTCCCCCAGGGAAGCCCACATTCCTTTACTCCTTTCAAAATAGTTTCCTGGTTACTCACCCTCCACACCCCTCGGTAGACTCAGTCTCTTTTTCTCTAAATACAGAATTAATTGATTTTGCCCTGACCTATGGCTAGTCAGAACCCTGACAGGGATTTTGAATGAAATCACTAAAACAAGGGCATGGTCCCTGTTTGATTTGCTCTGAATTGGAGAAGGGCAAGAATAAAGTACAAAAAAAAAATCTTAATTTCTAGGTGGGGTAGCTATTTATACCATCTTCTGAGTGCACTTTCCATTCCTTTCACTTCTCATGCTTTGATCATAAGGAAACATATGAAGTATGAATGAATGGATTATCATGCATCCTGGAAAGTGAGCTCTGATTTCATGCATTATACATTGGCAGTCACTAGCAGCTTTTACCAGCAGAAAGCATCCCCATCTAGATCATGAGGCCAAAAAAAAAAAATCACTGGATTTCTAGTAGCCCATATATTGGAAGTCTATCTTATAATCTTTATTACCAGGAAAATCAACTCAAAAATTAGAAGAAAGACAAAGTACCCCAAATGGGTGTATTCGTTTTCTTGGACTACTATAACAATCTACCAGAAACAGAATGGCTTAAAACAACAGAAGCCTGATGTATGAACTCAAGATGTTGGTGGGGCCATGAAGGCTCTAAGGAGGAATCCTTTCATTCCTCTTCCAGCTCCCAGCAGCTCCTACTGCTCCTTGGTTTGTGGCATCCTAATCTCTGCTTCCTTATTCACATGGATTTCTCAGTGTAAATCTTTTTTTCTCTTCTCTTCAAAGGACACTAATCATTGGATTTAGGGCCCAACAGGAAACATTTTAAGATGTTTAATTACATATGCAAAGCCTGTTCTTCCAAATAATGCTTTGATAAGTTTTTTAGAATATTCTGCAAAATAAAAGCAATAAAAGAATGGCATTTAGGAAAATATGCTTTGTTTGGGAAACAATTGATTAGCTTCAGCTGGAATCTGAGCATGTAGCATATTCTGAAAACTGAGCAGACAGCACATGGCTTGTTTGTGAAACCTGAGCCTCATAATAATGCAGATTATTTTTGCCTGCTCTGCATCCATATTTCCCTTAAGAAACTTTTCTTCTATGTCATGTGTTCATGGAGAGAATGACAATGATGAAATTGGTCTCTCTACTGCCACCCAATCACCATCACTACTTTTTCTCAGTGTGGGGGTAAAGCATGCCCCAGAGATAAACTTCCATCCTCCCTGGATGAATATATGATTTTTCAAGAGAGAAATTCCTTTTCTGATTGGAATAGGAAGGTGGAGGAAGTGATTTGGGGCCTATTTGTAAAATGAAGCTGACAGATAAAGGTAAACAGAACTATTTTTATACCTGGACCAGTCATGCTGAAGTCAGCACTTCTCTTTGCATCAGTTTATAAATTCCCTAATGTGTTTTCAGTTGGGCTTATTCTATCTGAAAGCACTTGATTAATAAATCTACTGAAATTTAGGTCAATTGTCCCACTGAAATACAGTGCCTTCACTTGGCTTTCCCTGAAAAGAGAGGCCAAGGCAAAAGCTTATGTGCTATTTTTTCTGAGAAAGTACAATCCAGAGAAGAAGGATTGAGGAAACAAAAATAAAAGTGAGAAAGGGGAGGAGAAAGTGAGGAAAAAAGGAAAGTGAAGAAGGGGAAGGACAACCATAATATTAGGATGTACTATGGAGCAGACCATGGCTTGCAACAGGCAAGCTCAAACTGATTGTTAATTCTTATAGGATCCTGGGTTCAGCAGCTATATGAACTCAAATGTCTTGGTCTGCTTGGTGGGAGGAAGTCAGAAGAATTCAACTGTTGTCTTTTTTCCCCTTGGGTAAAATTTTGCCCTAGTGTTTGTTAATTTTGGGAAGGGTTCCAGCTGTGGAAATGTACAAGTCAGTGAATTTCCTCTGGTGAGCAAACACTGGAGAAATAATTGGTGTTTTGTTTTCCATGGTTGGAATATTCTGCTGTTTCTTCCAGGAACTAGTAAGATAACTAATACTCGTGCAATGCCTAGCTGTTGTGGTAATGCCCTCCATGAGGAGGCTCTGTGCTAGATTCTTATTAGCCTTGACCTTGATCTAAGACACTGAGCTCCTGGGAATAAAGGAATTCTCTTGTTAGATGGCCATAGTGTTTCACCCTAAACCTGTCACCTAACAGTAATTTACAGGATGGACTTTCTTGAGAGCTACACAAAAGCTCCTAACATTGCACATTGCAACTTAGTATGTAACTGAGGAATAAGCTGCATAATGTTGCTAACTCTGTAACCTGCCTATACAATGAACAATATGTAATAATGATGCCAATGACCTAATGTAACCTATTGATATGAAGAAAGCTGGCAGCTTCAAGGAGCAGACTTTGGTTTGCCTCTGCACCTTGCTTCTGTCTCCTTTTGTTTTCTTTACAAATTTGCTTATATTGTATTCCTGGTTTCCTTTGTGTGAACACCCAGTCCTTTAACATTTCAAGGCTCTGGAACAACAGAAACCAAGGGCAGAAAGAAGTGATCAGGATGACCTTGCAGTGAGGGGGAAGTTTTTTCACATTGTCCCTGTTTGAAGTCAGTGTTTCATTGCAGTGGCTGCTGGGGTAGAATAAGTCATGTCATGGTAAATTTAGAAATGATCCTAGATGGAATCCTTAAAAGAAGAGAGAATTTAGCTAGTGTTGGGATTTTGAGATTTGCTTTGTATTAGTCTGGGTAACAATTTTTAAACTCCAAAAGAAGATAGAAACCCCTGCTTATATATGATGTCTATATGAATGATATGTTTTTTTTTACCATCTTTTTCCTTCAGTCTGTGGATGTCTTTACCTATGAGGTAGGAACCATCAGATCCATGCAGATAGGTGGGTTGACAAACAAACAACATGAGAAAGCAAGGAAACAAATCATCCCAAATAACCCAGACCACCTCAACATTAGACTTCATTGACACTACAGTGGAGGAAATGTCAAAAATAGAATTCAGAAAATTCATGATAAAACTAATTTATAAGGTAAGATGATGTAAGAAATTAAATCAGAGAGAAAATACAAGACGTGAAGATCATTTCAACAAGGAGATAGAGATCCTGAAGAAGAATCAATTAGAAGAAGAATCAATACTCAAAATGAAGGAATTAATGAACCAAATTAAAAACTCAATTGAAAGCATCACCAATAGACTAGCTCACTTGGAAGACAGAGTTTCAGGCAATGAAGACAAAGTATATAATCTTGAAAATTAAGTTGATCATGGGGAAAAGAAGGTAAGAGACCAGGAACAGAACTTCCAAAAATTATGAGATAATATAAAAAAGATCAAATTTAAGATTAAGGCTCAGAGATAAAAACCAAAGGAATTCACAATATTTTCAATAAAATAATTACCATAAAATTTCCCAAATCTTAAGAACATAATGGAAAACCAATTACAAGAGGCTTAAAGGACCTCAAATATACAAAATTACAACAGACCCACACCAAGGGACATTATTATGAAAGTGCGTAACATACAGAATAAGGATAGAATTGTAAAGGCCACCAAAGAAGACTGACAGCTAATAGTTAAGAGGAAAACCAATCCAGATCTCAGCTGATATCTCAACCCAGACCCTCAAAACTAGCTCTCAGAATAATACATTCCAATCTCTGAAAGAAAATGAATGTCAGCCAAGAATACCATACCCAATTAGGAAGAATCAACAAAACCAAAAGTTGATTCAGATTTGAAGATGAAATAAAATCCTTCCATAATAAACAAAAGTAAAAAGAATTCACAGCTAGAAAACCTGGTCTTTAAACATACTCATTACACTGTTTCATGTAGAAGAAATGAAAAATAAAAGTGAAAATCAGCAAAGGGAGGAGCTACTCTAGAAGGATTTTACATTTTAAGCAAAGCCTCCTCATCGTACATAATACACCAAAGTCTATGACGAAATCTCTGCCCTGAAAATTTACCTCTATAATAACCTATTTCCACCATGCACAAAAGTTAACTTAAAATGGATTAAGGAGCTAGGAATCAAACCAGAAACTCTGCATCTAATTGAAGAAAAAGTTGGCTCTAATCTCCACCTCGTGGGGGCGGGCTCCAAATTCCTTAATAGGACACTTGTAGTTCAAGAGTTGAAATCAAGAATCAACAAAATGGATGGTACAGAATAGAGGACACAGAGACCAATCCACAAAATTACAACTATCTTATATTTGATAAAGGGGCTAAAAGCATGCAAAGGAGGAAGGATAGCATCTTCAACAAATGGTGCTGGGAAAACTGGAAATCCATATGCAACAAAATGATACTGAATCCCTTTCTCTCGCCATGCACAAAAGTTAACTCAAAATGGATCAAGGAGCTTGATGTCAAATCAGCAACTCTGCCTCTTATAGAAGAAAAAGTTGGCTCCAGTCTACATATTGTGGGGTCAGACTCCAAATTCCTTAATAGGACACCCATAGCACAAGAGTTAAAAACAAGAATCAACAAATGGGACTTACTCAAACTAAAAAGTTTTTTTCTCAGCAAGAGAAACAACAAGAGAGGTAAATAGGGAGCCTACATCCTGGGAACAAATCTTTATTCCTCATACTTCAGGTAGAGCCCTAATATCCAGAGTATACAAAGAACTCAAAAAATAAACAATAAGGAAACAAATAACCCAATCAACAAATGGGCCAAGGACCTGAACAGACACTTCTCAGAGGAGGGTATACAATCAATCAACAAATACTTGAAAAAATGCTCACCATCTCTAGCAGAGAAATGCAAATCAAAACCACCCTAAGATACCATCTCACTCCAGTAAGATTGGCAGCCATTATGAAGTAAAACAACAAGAGCTGGCGAGGATATGGGGAAAAGGGTACACTTGTACATTGCTGGTGGGACTGCAAATTGGTGTGGCCAATTTGGAAAGCAGTATGGAGATTCCTGGGAAAGCTGGGAATGGAACCACCATTTGACCCAGCTATTGCCCTTCTTGGACTATTCCCTGAAGACCTTAAAAGAGCGTACTATAGGGACACTGCTACATTGATGTTCATAGCAGCACAATTCACAATAGCTAGACTGTGGAACCAATCTAGATGCCCTTCAATAGATGAATGGATTAAAAAATGTGGCATTCATACACAATGGAGTATTACTCAGCACTAAAAAATGACAAAATCATGGCTTTTGCAGGGAAATGGATGGCATTAGAGCAAATTATGCTAAGTGAAACTAGCCAATCCCTAAAAAACAAATGCCAAATGTCTTCTTTGATATAAGGAGAGCAACTAGGAACAGAGCAGGGAGGAAGAGCATGAGAAAAAGATTAACATTAAACAGGGACAAGAAGTGGGAGAGAAAGGGAGAAAGAAGGGAAATTGCATGGAAATGGAAGGAGACCCTCATTGTTATACAAAATTACATATAAGAGGATGTGAGGGGAAAGGGGAAAAAAACAAAACAAGGGAGAGAAATGAATTACAGTAGAAGGGGTAGAGAGAGAAGATGGGAGGGGAGGGGAGGGGATGGCGGATGGTAGGGGATAGAGAGGGCAGCAGAATACAACATACACTAGTATGGCAATATCTAAAACAGTGGATGTGTAATGGATGTGATTCTGCAAACTGTATATGGGGTAAAAATGGGAGTCCATAACCCACTTGAATCTAATGTATGAAATATGATATGTCAAGAGCTTTGTAATGTTTTGAGCAACCAATAAAAAAAGAATCAACAAATGGGACTTACTCAAACTAAAGAGTTTTTTCTCAGCAAGAGAAACAATAAGAGAGGTAAAATCCTTGGCTGTGTCTCCAAATGTTCTGATTTCTTTGCTCTAAGGCCCAGTACCAGAACTTTCATAGACCATCTTGATCTGAAATGTGGAGTTCTGGCCAATACTTAGAGTTATTAAATTGTTTTTGTTCTCCTTGTTTTTTCTCCTTTGTTCTCCATTTCCAGTTAATCAATAGCTTCTTTCACTCTTCTCAAGGAGGAATAGAGTAGGGTAGAAAGCAGAGGGGTAAAAAAAAAGCTTTCCTCGTTTTGTTTCCAAATGTCTTATTTTCTTTACTAGAGGGTGTGGTGAGCCATTTCTGTGAACTGTGGCCGCCATTACAAGATGGCGCTGGTTTCCCCTGTAGTCTGTGACAAACAACTCCTTATCAGAATGAGTTGGCACGCTGTGACTTGGCACCCTATAAGAAAAGTCCACGTGGCAGCTTCGCATTGGGGCTTGAGGTGCTTTATTAAGGCTGGGAGGGGCATCCGGGGAGAAGAAGAAAAAGTATCAAGGACCTGAATAAACTGCTGAGAGAAGATTCCCGAGTTGCGTCTTCCTTGCGGGCAAGGGGTCGCGACAAGAGGGATTTGAAATGATCACTGTGTTAGCTTTTTGTTGTTGTGACCAAAAAAAAAATGATACAAACAACTTAAAGGAGGCAAGATTTATTTTGGCTCAGAGTTTCAGAGGTTCAGCCCATGGATGGCTGACTCCAAGGCAGAAATAACATGGTGGAAGGGCATGGCAGAGGAACTACACAGTTCATGGCAGCCAGGACAAAGAAAGAAAGAGTGAGGAAGGGGCTCCTGAGAAGACAAACCCTTCCAGAACAAAGCCCCAGTGACCCACTTGCTCTTTCTAGATCCTACCTCCCAGTAGTCCATGTCAAACATCAATGGTTTAATCTACTGATGCGGTCAGAGCCCTTGTGATAGGGACCATGCTTTCCATGTGAGACCTTGGGGACATTCCAGATCCAAACCATAATAATAATAATTTAGAGATGTGACCTCTATTTGGTTATACCACTAAAAATCATGTGGGTTCCCAAGAAAGAAATATTTGCAGGGAGAATCTAGACTAATGAACACACACATAGTGTTGCCAAGATTTCCAAGTCCACTGATGATGAGAGACGTTGTAGACATTCACTAGATCTAAAGGGCCCAGGTGCATTCAGATGCACTCAGGTGTCATCTGAATGGATGCCCAGGGACATAAGAGGATAATAGTAACACACCAGCAGTTCCTTTACCCTGATGTCTAGGAACATCACGAGACCCCAGGGTTTTGTGCACAACATGGGGATGAGAAAAACCTCATGTAACATCCCGGTTAGGGCTGAAATATTAGCCTCACTTTATAGATGAGAGAAGCAAGGCACAAGGATATTAAATGATCTGTTTTAAGGTCACGCTTCCAGCAAGTAGCCATGCTAAGAGTTAAACGCTGGACATGCAGGACCTCTCTTAATCTTCTTAGGCTTCTCTAACAAACTACCATAAACAAAGTGGTTTCAAGAGATGACATTTATTGTTCATATTTCTGGAGGCTGGGAACTAAAAGATCAAGGTGCTGGCTAATTTGATTTCTGGTGAGGGCTCTCTTTCTGAGGTGTGGACAGCTGTTTTCTTGCTTGTTCTCTCATGGGGTGGGGTCGGGGGAGGAAGAGAGGGAGGGCAGGAGGGAAAGAGAGGGAGAGAGCACTCTCTGGTGTCTGTTCTTCTTTTAAAGACACTAATCCTATCATGGAGAGTCTACCCTCATGAGCTCAAGAAAACCCAATTACCTCTCCAAACCACCATAGCCTAATACTGACATGTTGCATCACCTAATACTGACTTGTTAACAGATTGGGACTTCAACATGTTAATTTTGAGAGAACACAGTATTCAGTCCATAACAAGACCAGAGCCCACGATCTAAATCAAAAGACTGCAACTCAAAACTAACATACAATTCAGGAATATATCAGAGTTTGTGGACTCACGTGCATATATCTACCACTACTACCAGATATAGTCACAATGTCCTGTGGTTCCACCATAATATTTGCAAAGGATAAGCTGCTGCATGCACAGGTCAGTGGCTGTCATCATGGACTGAGGAGGAATTCTGTCCTCTAATTTTTCTGTATGGAATTTTGGACCTGGGTTTTACTCCACTCCCACTAATTCTGTTTTAAACCTCACTGAGTAGAATTCAGGAGTGGCAGGTTGACTGGAAGCTACTTGTGCCATGATAAGAATCAGAGGGTAGAGAGTCTGGAGGTGGGGAGAGGAGATGGAATAAAGATGCTGGGAAGGGAAAAGAATATCCCTGAGCTCCAGAACTGTACAGAGGGAGGCTGTGGAGGGGGAAGGAACATTAATATTTGCAAGTGCTTGGCAACAAGGCATTTTTAAGCCAAATGAAGCTGAATGCACCTCTTTAATCTCAGGTATTGCTTATTAAGAAACATTCTTCTTACCTTTGCATCACGGCAAGGGCTTCTCCCTGCATCTGTTCTCTCACCAGAGCCCTGAGCTGTCTGATAGGGGAAAGCAGAGATCAAAGCCGGCACTCAGAGGAAAGGAAATGAAGCCCTGCAGCAGGAAAGCAGTCTGGGGACATGGAAATCCAGTGTGGGGCCCAATCCAGCAGGCAAGGTCCTGGCAGCATGCATCCCTCTCTGTGGGCTCTGTGCTGGAGTTATGGCATGGAATAGCAAGTGAGTCCTTGTAATTGATGGAGTGCTATCCCTTGCAAATTACTTACTTTAAACATAAAAATGAATTAGATTCAAAGTGCTCTCCATAAGAAGGTCTCTCTCTTATTTGTGCTCCTCCCAAACAGAGGCAAAAATATTCATTTATGGTGGATACCTCTTGCTCTCATCTCTGTCCTATAACTGAGCTCAATCCTTGATGCCATCCTAATCCTGAGGATTTTGTCAGTGGCTTGTCCTCTCCTTAGACTCTATGAGAAATTGTCTTCCTTGTTCCATCGATTCTATGCTTCAAAATAAAAATAAATATATACTTTAGAGGAAAGGCAATAACCGAAAAGTGAATCGGTTGCCTGGATTTATCTTTGAAGGAGCAAAATAATTGCTGATGGGAAAAAGTTTTCCCAAGTAAAGGAAAGAATGAGATGTGAATGAAAGGAAAGAGAAGATGACTGATAATGAGTCTGGATGGTTGAGAATATAGGGATGGACCTTGGTATTTAAGGAGTAGAGCGGGATGTTCCTTGAAGCTTGAGTGAGCAGCCAATAAGGAAACACCGTTTTAATAATCAGAGCATTGTGAATGAGACCCCCTGTTTAGAGCTTTTAGAAAGACTTCATTATGGGCTTAATTTGCTTTTGGATTTATTTCTGCAACTCCAAACTGTTAGGATCTGGCCCTGTACAGAAGCTGTTTTAAAGCAACAGGGGGCAACTTACATTTATGTAGATTGACACCTGAATGGGAGAGAAAGGTCAAGTTCACCCTATCTAGAATATGAAACTGTGCCTAAGCTGTGTATTGTTTTATTCTTGCAGCAGCC
This sequence comes from Urocitellus parryii, assembly GCF_045843805.1. NCBI lineage: Eukaryota > Metazoa > Chordata > Mammalia > Rodentia > Sciuridae > Urocitellus > Urocitellus parryii. Next base: position 1,723,934 of record NC_135544.1, read on the forward strand.
TGGAACAGAACCCAGTAGCCCCAAGAGTGTGCGTCCTACCAGCCATCATCCTCAGTCAGTGTATCTGTCATGGTTGACACAGGTGGAGAGCACAGGGCACAGTGGCCTCTGATGGAGGAAAGGAGGAAGGAGGGGGGAAGTCCACCGGCTCCTCCTCAGTAGATCTGCACTCCCTCCTTGCCTTCCCTTGTTCTCATCTTTCCATGGAGGCTTGAAGGCTGAGTTCTTCCATTGGAGCCCACATGCCTTCAACTTCCTGAGAATTATGAATCTGCTGGATGCGGGGGCTGTGTAGAGAGGCCTGTTGTTTACAACAACATCCCGGATAGCTGGGTTTGTTTTAATGGCATCTTTTTCATCCTCAATCGAGAAGTCTGTCATAACAAACCCCTATAAATTACTGCCAGCGCTCGGGTTTTACCACCTCCAGCCTTTCAGCTGTGATATAGGGCCCATAAATCTTGTTGGGACCCATCACAGCACACTGGGTGCTTGGATGGCCTCTTGCTGCTCTTCTGCCTTTGCATTTCCTCCACCTCCTCCGACTGTGAGTGGTTCAGCCAGAATGGAAGTAAGGCTGCAGCAGAGTTTAATCAGACCCTTTGGGGGCCATGAAGATGAATGGGATTTGGGACCTAGGGTTAAGGGAGGGGAAGAAAGAGGAAGAAACAGATCAGCAGCCCTAAAGTCTCAGAGGAACTAAATATTTTAGAACTTGGAATTGGCTAGAGATCGTTGCTGGAATGTCTGAGTGTGTGTGTGTGTGTGTGTGTGTGTGTGTGTGTGTACTTTGTGCTGATATATACACAGACCTCAGCAGGTTCCAGCAGCTCAAAGGATAAAACTTGTTCATTATTGATTTTCCTCCATGTTTGATTAGAACTGGAAATAGAGGAAGGAGGGAGAGAAGAACTCTAAGCCCTGGGCATACTTTGATGTTTGCAATGAATCAGGATCTTAATAGTATTTTTTAAAGGAGGTGTATATCTAATGCTTTTCATCTTACATCAACTCAGGGTGTGTTCTTTGTGTTACCTTCAGTATGAAAAATGAGCATTAAGACCTGAGAACTCATGAAGTCCCACCTGATTCCAAACACAATGAATAAATAATATACAATGGAAAAATGAATAAGTAAATACAGTTGCCTCCTTTGGAGGACATTTACTCTTCACAGCTGCCCTCCAATGTCTCTCTGGCCCAGCTTCCCTTCCTTGGGTCAGCTAAGAATGAAGACCTTATCCATTTCCTTCCACCTTGCTGTAGTTTTCTAGCAAAACATGATCTTTCCTCCACTTTGACTTTCCTGGGTCCATACAACAAAGGAGTTCCTTAGAGAGGGAAGAGAGAGAGAGAGAATACGGATACCAGTAAACCAACTTTCTTTGAATTGTCTGGAGCCTTTGCAAGTTTATATTAACTAATCAGATAAGGTTGAAGCGGTAGGAAAAGAGACAGCAAAAGTAAGTAGTAGAATTAGAGAAAATTAAGGAATCTATGTTCCTTTCCCCTGCCAATCATGTGTAAGTACTTTATACCATGGACTTTGTTTCTCTGGGACACAGTTATTAACTCTGATCTATCTTGATGCTGTTCTCTTTCCATCTAAATGAATCCAAAAAAACTTTTCCTGGTCATAGACCAGAGTCATTTCTTTCAAGCTCCTGATTTTTCCTACTTCCCCTCCAGATTATCATACTAGTAATCTAGTGTTGCTGTAACAAAATACCCAAGACTGGATACTTTATAAAATAAGAGATTTATTTAGCTCACAGTTCTGAAGGTTCAAGAGCAGGGTGTCAGTATCTGTACAGCTCTGGTGATGACCTCATGGTAGATGGTACCACATTGGTGGGAACAGGTACAGAGGAGATCTGATGGTGAGACAGGAAGCCAGAGAGATTTCAGGGAGGTACTAGATTCTCTTATAACAACCTGCTGTTATGGGCGGCAAGAATGAATCATATTAGAGAATCACCAAACCCTATTAAAGATCTAATCACCTCCCACTAAAGATCTACTTCTTCAAGCTTTCACCACCTGAATCCTACCACACTGGGGACCAAGACTCCAGCACAGGAACCTCTGGAGGACAAACCACACCGAAACCATACCATTAGTCCTAACTGAATTATGTGAGCTCTTCTTTCTCTTTTCATACACCAATTAGATTTTCGTCAAGGGTCAGTCTGCCATTATCTAATTTTCTTAACATCTCTAAATTTTATACTTCTGTTGAGAGCCACAGCTGAAGGGGCCCCAGCAAACTTCCAGCTGATTGGCTCACAGCGGCCCCAGCAAACTTCCAGCTGCCAGCTGATTGGCTCCTCTGTGATGCTCATTGGGCTGTTTCCCCGCCCTTTCAGACCACAGAGCTGCTCATTGGGGGACTCTTTTGGCTCCGCCCATGCTACCCAGCCAATCGGCCTGAAGAGCAGGAGGAGTGGTGGGGGGGGGGTGTTTGAGAGGCTCCCTGGAAGCTGGTGGTGGCAGTTGGGCTCTGAGGGAATTCCTGAAGAGCTCATGTGGTGCTGCATGTGTGTTCTAAAAATAAAGTTCTTTCTGCTTGACAAGTGGCTCGTGAATTGTGCCCAGCCAGACTGCGGCATACTACCACAGACAATTTTCCTTCCCTCCAAACTTGATTATCAAAAAATATTCAAGCAAATTGTGCACCCCCTTCTTCACCCTATTTGACCACCGTAACGCCTATGCTGCATTTTTACCCCTTCCCTGGGTATTGACATGTACATATCCTGGGATCAGTAAAACTCAGCGCACTTCTATTAACAACACCACTGGTTTTTTTTTTTTTTTGCATCAAAATCTCAGATATATCTTTGATTCATCTTTCATTCCTCCATCAATTGCCATGCATCGTCAAATGCCTAGAATCCCTTCTTGGATATCGGGTGATTTTATAACAAATAATCTCTCTCTTCTCCAACCCTGGCTATTTATCTAAATGCTAGGCCCTTCATCTTTCAATCCATGTTGAACAGCTGTCATAAACATTTGACTTTTCTTCCCCCTCTTCACCCCAGGCCCAGAATGAGAAAACTCTCTTTTTATTTTAGAAAAAAAAAAACTCAAAATAATGACCCAGAACTGACTTGCTGCTCAGGACAACAAGGGCTGAGGTGCCAGCTGTGTTTTCACTTCCTAAACCTCTCTGGAATCTTGCCCATTTTTCAATCTAATTTTATATTCTCTCCATCAATTCAGTGAGCTATTCAATCAATATTTTATTTCAGCAAATTCTTTTCTTATTTAAGTTATCCAGGTATAATTACCAGGTTTCTAGTTTCTTTATTTTTACTGTGACATCTCAGGTCTTTGTGACCCTAATGGACATCACCTCCTAGAACTAGCCAATTACTGGAGTTGATATAGGACTCAGTTACAGGCACTCTTTTCCTTTTCTAACCAGTTGATCTGGAACTCATACCTCCTTTATGTGACACTATTCCCCTGTCCCAATCACCTCAGAGTTAAGTAGCCTCATAGCACACTGGGATTGGTCAAACAAGCTGGTCCTAATCCTACTAACTGGTCCTTCCTCTTTCTCCCCATGGAAACCACCATGAATGCTCTGGTCTGTTTCCCCTGTTCCTTCATGTGCCTCTTGCTTGATCCTGGTGCTTTCCTATATGGCCTTCCTGAAGGCTATAGCAGACCATGTTTCCATGAGTATGAAAAAAAATATTTCTTCTGGACAGTCATTTCCACGCCTGTGGGTCTCACAACACCTGATTAAAACCAGTCCCAGATATACTTAAAACACCAGGTTTGGTTCAGGTGCTTGCAAGCAAGAACCCCACCTGGCTTAGTTCCTGTGTTAACAGAATTTGTGGGGTGACAAAAATAATAAACTATGAAAATTAAGCGGGTGTTAACTGAAAAAACAACCAAAGGCAATGATATACATGTCCAAGATGAGGAAATAAAGAACAAATGAGTCCTCTGGGATTTGGACGAGGAGAGTAGGGACTCAAGCTCTCTCTACCATCCCTCAGAGTTTTGATGGCTTCTCTTCTCTGGTCCTTTTTGCCAATGTGCCCCTCAAACATGTTTCTCTTTGGTAATTGGCTTTCTTTAATTAATCATTAATATCCACATATTCCCAAAAGCCTCTACTCTCACCCAATTTAGTCTTTCAGTTCAAACACCCATTGTGATGTGTCTTAGGACTCAGAAAACTATAGCCCACAGGCCAAATGCTGATTGGTTTCTGTTTATCTAAGTAAATTTTCATTGCAACACAGCCATTCCCAATCACTTATGTATTACCTGTGTCTGCTTGCATTCTAGAGTGCCAAGAGTTGAGTAGCCATGAAAGAGTAATGGGCTCACAGAGGTCAAATACTATCTGGTCTTTTATAGAAAAAAAAATGAAAAGAAAGAAAGAAATTGTCAACAACTGATATAACTGGTTCAAGCTCTCTGCTTCCCAACCTTGAAGTCATAGATTCAGCTCTGTTCAGATTTCCACCCCTGGCCCAACCACCTAAGCCATAGTGGAGGGGATGCTGTGTCACTCATAAAAACACCTTGCAGAATTTATGTCTAAGGAACAAATTTCTAAGACAAGGAAGCAGAAAAGAATGAACTGATTATCACTTCTACACTTTGTAAGGTAAACTAATCCCTTTTATATTTACTCTCCAAGAGCATAAGATAACTCCTCAACTTTTACTAAAATAAAAACTAAATATTGCTGCATTATCTTTTGAAGTTGTCTGCATTCTACCTAAATGATGTTATGTGCAAGCACAGCCTCCTCCACCTCCTGCCCATCATAAATCAGGCACAGACATCAGACATTTCTGATTCAGCAACTAAAATGATGAGAGAGAAGAAAGATGGACTGGTCACATTACAGCTTTGGGGATGGACATCTGCACAGGAAGCCCCATGGTCTCATGATCAGGACTCAAAGGAGCATGGTGACTGGGGCCCAGCAAGGTAGGAGTTAGTGTCTGAAAAAAAATCCAGGAACAAACTGCACAGGCTACCAAAGAGAAAGTCTGAGATTGCTTGTCCTGTTCCCTAAAATGATCCATGACACTGAACTCACAGGGACCAGAGCATATGTGTAAAACAAGATGTCAGCTGTGTACATGTTGCATGTAAAGCAGGATCCATAAGATAAGCCAGCAATGACTAAGCAGCCAGGCATGCTCAGCTTCATGGACAGAGTTCTAGAGAGAAATGGAAGTAAAAGAAACCTAAAGTGGAGACAAGGGAGGGGAATTTTAAAAAGCCTAGTATTTGGTAGGCAAGCCTGTGCCCCATTATTACTCCCATTACCTGTATACCTGGTTGGATAGAAGGAAGGCTGATTTCCAATTCTGACAGCCAGTTGAGCTAAGGCTTCACACTTAGCCCCTGGTCAGGATCAGCTGTGAAATGGAATGTTGCTGAGCCTGCAGATGACAGGAATCAGTGGTTCCAGCTGAGATGGGCTGGTAGAGGTAAAGTATTATATTATTTACTTACTTTCTGCCATTGTACAATATAAGCCTTCCAGTGCTCATGGATTTGTCTCTTTCCTACCAAGAAAGCCATTCTTTCCATTCAAATCTAAGAAGCTATACTATTCCACTCACCTCTAGGGCTTGTCCTTTCATTGTTATTCAACAAACCAAACATTAAGAGACTGTTGCGTACAGGATACTATTCAAGGGGCAGTGGTTTGGGGACATAGAGGTATGAGTGCAAGGTATGGGTTAAGAAATGCTCTGAGGGGACCATGTTCCTTCCTAAATCAGGCACAGACATCAGGCCATCCTATCTGGAGGCTGTCAGAAATTACCCACTAGTTATTTGCATTAGAGTTGCTTCATTTGTAAGTAATAGAAATACAAGTCAAATTGACATAGGCAGAATAAAATACATATAAAAATGAATGTAAATGAGAATGCAAATAAATTAGAAAAGAAATAAGTGAGTAATTTAACTGAACAGTCCATGGATAAAGATCAGGAATGAGCTGTTTTCAGCCATAGCTGTTCTCAAATGATACAGAGTTTTGTTCTTTTTTTCCTTTTGATAATCAGTTCCTTAAACTCATCAAATCCATATTTTTGCACACCTCAATCTTTTCCTCCTCAAGTTACTGCCTTGTGTCCCACATCCCGCTCTGAGTCGTCTTGGCTCTATGTCATGCACCTTGCTATTTCTTTTCTTCATCTAAATGTTTCATAAGGAGGTCTAACTCCACACTAAGATATGCCATGAGACTATAGCAACACAGCAATGGGAAAGGAGAGCACACTGGCTGTCATGGAATCTTGCTTGAGAAGTCTGATGGGGTAAGCTAACCTGACTTGAAGGCCTGGCCTGGCCCTTCAAGTCAAGGCACAGAATCTAAACAGTGTTACAAGCCTAGGAAATGTTCAGATCGCTGCTATTCTCTCTAATGGACACACAGGGGTGAAAATATCCAAACTGAGGTCTGCACCTTGGGAAAAGAGGGAATATTACTCTGTGTCTTCTTGTGGTGGTAGTCAGTGCAGAGGAGGAACAGAAGGAGGAATTCCTCAATGTTGATAGAATCACAGGTCAACTTAAAAATGCTTCTCATTCGTTAGTTGCCTAACTTGCATCCAACTTGGGATTAGAAAGTGTGAAAGGGCAGACTCAGGTATGTAGATGCCTCTGCTCCTACACACACAGCCTATTTGCACCCAAATTGTGTACATGATATGGACCTGCATACTGAGCAATTGAATGAACAAATGACTGAAATGTTTGTCTATGACCAGATTCTGATCAAGTATCCAGCATGGTTTTGGAGACAGGCCTGCTTATGAGTACATTCTGGGCCGGTTTTCACCCTAATTATGTAAACTTAAGAAAATTGCTTTATGATCAGTATTGCTATTTCCTCATCTGCAAAAGGGGATAGTAAATGCCATGTGAAGTGTTTGTAAGAATTAAAACTGAAATCATATACAGCAGCTGGCAATATAATGTATTATTCCGTATCGCTGTTCCTGGCCCAGGAAAAATGTTTAATAAATGGTAAGATATTATTTAATCTGCACTTTGACATGATTTGGAACTGTTTAATTTTGGCCATAATCAGTGTCTTTTCAATGTATGAGTTATGAATTAAAGAGATCAATTTAATATTTATAGGAAAAATAGTGGGTCCAAATTAGTAAAAATAGAAATCTCTAAGGAACGTCTTAACTTATAATTTATGGATTTCTGACTGGTAATTTATAGGGATCTGGGAAATGGTAAGCAGTTTCTACTGAGATGTTTGCTCTTTCCTTTCAAAGGTAATGCAGAAGTGTTAATTTTTTTTTTCCTTTTCTGTTTGGAGATTGTTTTATTTCCTGCTACGTGCCTCTGAAAGGATTGTTTCCTCTCAGCTTCAGTAGGATTTACAATTACTCCTTTTTTAATAAAATAACATTAGTGGTGGGAGAAGCAAAGCTTTTTATGTGTGCTTCTTCCCCGATATGTTCCTATCACACATGTCTCAAAGGCCATTTACATCAGTTAAGATACAATGAGTGCAGAGGTAGCGTATTGCTAACAGTCCCCATCGCTCTACAATGTGCTCTGCATTGCTGTGTATGGAGTGTTCTGTGTTCATCCCTGCCTGTGATGTCACCCCAACCCAGCAATCCATCTGAAAAATATTGCGTTTTATTGAGCCATTCACCCAGTGTGCATAGCATTATGAATCAAGGTTATTTCTCACAGACTTTTGCTTTTTAGTGGTATTCACAGCTGTGATTAAAAAAAAAATAGCTGATTTATTCTTAGATTTTGTTCTACATTTTCTTTGGAGTAAATTCAATAGGGGGTGGGGGTACAGAGCCTGAAAAGCACTCCTGGTGAAATTCATCAGAGCATGTTTCTGTCTCCAGAGAGCACTGATTTCTCTCAAGGGAAGATTTTGGTTGTTGTGTCTAATCCAGCCATCAGGCAGACACTATTCCTGGCCTAGCTCATGTGCTTGGTATAATTGGGACCCAGAGACCTGAGACTGAAATGCTTTCCAACTTGTCCCAGGGTCCACAATTCCAATTTTTGTCCATTTCCTTCAGTGAAAGCATTTAGTGCTTCTACTGAAATATGAAAAGTCATGATCACATAAAATTTCCTACAAGAAGGCATCCCTAACTGACCTTAGAATCATTAAGTATGACTCCCCGTGCCCCTCCTGTCAGCCCACATACTTTCTCCTAACTGAACACAATTATCACACTGTTTAGTGTCCCCACCTCTATTACAGGGCCAATTTTGTGTTGGCAGATAATTCATTTTATTAATTATTTTCCGCTGGTCTAGCACATAGTAGTTAGCTCAGAAAAGTTAAATCACTCAGAATCCAGATTTCCTGTAACATATCCTTGAATAGATCAATTAAAATTATCTCATGATCCCCTCATTAGCTCTCTTCTGTGACTTTCATAGCTCTAAGGACCTCCAGGATCCTTTAGAAAGTCCTATTCATGGTTCATCTGCAGTTTTCTCAAAAAGGCATGTGAAAAATCCACTAATAACACTTTAGCTTGACTTAGTCTATTGAGTTGGACTAGTTTGTTTATATGTATGACACACTTTTTGGATAGGAATTTTCCTAACACTATGAGTGTTTGTGATATGATTCTTGGAATAGGAGGTAAGGTGGAGGTGGGAGGAAGGAAATTATCGTAAGGCACTATCGGAATCTCTGGAAAGTGGGTGTATTTTAAATTCTCCCCCTAGATGATTATGATATCCCTCCATTCTCCTTGGATTTGTCTGTCTGAGAAGGCAACTAGAGCTCTCCTTCATCTACCTCCGAGCTTTTCAATGCATTTATCATACAATACATATGCCATATGCGTTAGTGAAAAGTGAGACTCTTGCCAGGCGCAGTAGTACACACCTGTAATCCCAGCGGCTATGGAAGCTGAGGCAGAAGGATTGAGAGTTCAAAGCCAACCTCAGCAAAAGTGAGGTGCTGAGCAACTCAGTTAGACCCTGTCTCTAAATAAAATATAAAATAGGGCTGAGGATATGGCTCAGTAGTCAAGTGCCCCTGAGTTCAATCCCTGGGACCCCGCTCCAAGAAAAAGTTAGACTCTCACTAGCAAAGTCCAGAAGGATGTGATCAAGACAAATACAAGTCTATATTTACCTGAAGAGAGGAAAGAGAACCAATGAAAGTATGTTTTTCTCATTGTCTAGCACAGCGGGAGACAACTCAGGGCAGTATGGATTTAGTGTAAAGGAATCTAAGACCTGAGAAGACTCCCTGAACACAGGAGCCTAAGGTGAATAAGGAATACTGACAACTACCCTTCCCTGTTTGATATTTGTTCATGTCCAGGACTGCATGTATTTCAGCCTTTTTTCTTTTATTTTCCCCAAGCCCCATCAGTCTACTACTGGTGTTTGACCTGATGCATTCTTCCAAAACAACACATGCATAATTTAGAGTTCATGCTGTTACTTCTGTTAAAGACAAAGAAAACATAGAAACACCACCAGGAACATGCTTCGACATCCTTAGCTATCCCCATTGTTATGATTTAGATATGAGGTGTCCCTCAAAAATCACATGTGAGACAGTACCAGAATTTTTAGAGGTGAAATGATTGGGTTATAAGACCCTTAACCTGGTCCGTAGAATAATCCATTGATATTGATCAACTAGGAGGTAACTGCAGGTAGGTAGAGTGTAGCTGATAGAGGTAGATCACTATTTTGGGGAGATATTTTGTCCCTGATGAGCGCTCTCTGCCTCTGCTTCCTGATCGTCATGTCCTGAGCTGCTTTCTTCTGCTATGCTTTTTCGCCATGACATTCTGCCTTAATCACAGAGCTATGGAGTTGGTTCTGTATGGACTGAGAACTTGAAATTGTGAGCCAAAGGAAAGTCTTCCTCCTCCACATTGTTGTTACCAGGTCTGACTGAACCACCAATAAACACATATACCTATAAAGCTGTTCCATTCTCTTCCATGTCACAATATTCCTCTCTCCTCAATGCTTTTTTTTTATTCTAACTACCAGCCTATTAACACCTCATACTTACACAAAGTTCTTCAAAGGATGTTCTGATCTTGCTGTCTTCACCAACTAATTATTGTCAAAACCTATTAAACTGTGGTTTCTGCCACCACCATGAGGTTAATAATAATGCTCTACCAGGAATCAGTGGTGGAACGGTTACACTAGGGGAAGCTGTGCCTTCTCCTTCCAGTCATACCACTTATCCTCAGAATTTCTCATGCCTCTACTGGCACTCTGCTCAGACTCATTGAGTAAATCTCCCTGGTCACACAATGCTAATTTTGTGTACAGGTTTATTCTTAAACCTCTCTCTTCTCATCATATGCTCTCTCTCTCTCTAGGTGATCTTGCCAAACCTCTGATTTCAATGATCCCCAGAGTTGCACTCTGCTCCTAACTTCACTGGGAGTGCAGGACTCCGGTGTAAACAACTGTTATTTCACAGCATCAGGATGACACAAAGGGATAATCTATCACCAGAAATATTCCATGGCCCTGATCATTGATCTTAAAAATTCTGAGACTCAAAAGGAAGATACAGATGAGCTCTGCTCTATGCCCATCAAGTGGCTACTGGTTTCACCCAAACACCTAGAACATCCTCACTGAATCTCCTGATTCTCTCCATTTCCTCTTTGCCACATCCAAGCCCACAGCTCCATCCAGCCACATCCTTGCAGTCAGCCAGAGAAAGGCCCAATACTGGTTCTGTCCTGGTGGCAGATAGGGGATCGGAATCATTCAGAATGGACCTCCAACAAGACAATGCACTCCCTCTTTGAGAATGAGTGCCACTTCTCACAGTCTCACTTCATGCATTTGTATGTTAAAATGCTCCCCGTCCACAGTGGTAAAGATTGATGAAATAATGTATAGTTCCTGGCACTATAATGTATAATTTCCTAGCATAGTTCCTGATGCAGAAAAAAAAAGTGTTTAAAAATGATTCACCATTTTAATTAACTCTGCATTCTGATATTTTTGGAGCTATTTAAGTTTGGCAGTGATTAGTGTCTTTTCATTGAATGAGTTTTTGCATTAGAAAGATCAATTCAGCATGTATTAGTATTTGTTGGAAAAGGGAGAAGATACCCAGTCCTACCTCACATATTTAGGGCAGCTAACAAAGTATTCTCACAAGGGTGTGCTCCAGGATCTTAGTCTCATCATATGTAAACCAGAATGATTTCACTCTTTCTCCTAAACCTGTTCCTATTTCTCTAATCTGACCACTGCCATTATGCAGTCTAGAGTCCTTCTTTAATTCACTCAATACCCATCAGCATCTCCATCTAGTCAGTTAGCAAATCTTTAATTATGTTGAAAATACAGCTTAAGTCTCATCTTCCCTCCTACCATTACCTTAATTCTGCCTTCTAAAAATAGCTGGTAATAATTGCTCAGCAACAGTTCAGTATCCAACAAACGCTGTCTACTGCTAAATACTTTATGTGTGTTGTCTAATTTTGTCTGCACAAAAAAGCTATGAAGTATATATCATCACTCTACTTTATGAATTAGAAAAGTGAAGCTAAGAAAGATTAGCTAACTGCCAAGTATCACTCAGTTACAAGATATCAAATCACAATTTGAATTTAGGCACCTCTTGTTTGATTTTAGAGCTTTCCATCTTAACTGCTACACTATGTTCTCCTGGCTGCCATTGTGCCTCCTCTTTTTCTCTTTTCCTCATTTTTCCTTTGATAGATGTCTATTTAATTTAAAGAAAAATCATACTTGTAGATGGACAACATGCCTTTATTTCTTTAGTTATTTATGCAGTGCTAAGGATTAAACCCAGTGCCTCACACATGCTAGGCAAGCGCTCTGCCACTGAGCTACAGCCCCAGTCCCCTATTTAATTTTTAAGAATGAAATAAAATAGTCAGTACATATGGACTCTTTCCTTGCCACTATCTTTGGCCCATTGCAATGGGATATTTCCCTGTTTTCTTAGACTACTTACACAGGGTAAAATATTTAATGCACAACACTTTTGGTGGGATACTATTTTGGAATGCCATTAACATTATTTTTCCCTTTTTGTCCCATTACATTACTTATCTCTTTTAGAATTCATTCAACTTAGAGTAACCTTTGTTCAACTCTTCTGGTACAGGATGACAAACAGAATAAGTAGGTAGAAAGGAAGCCATTTCTGGCCATTGCTTCTCAAAATCACAGCTGTCTGGTAAGAAAGGAAAGATGTTGATTCAAAATTCAATTTAGGTAAGAGGTTTGTGGATTCATCTGAAGAATAAGAACCATGCTCTTCTTTCCCCTTTCCTGATCGATAAGGAAGCTCTTTGGAGATGATGGTTGACATAAATTTTGGATAAGAGAGGCCAAAGGCACATGAAATCCTGACAGTGAATGATGAAATCTCTCTCATGTTTAAAAAGTTAGAGAGCAGATGAACTTCATTTAGTCTACTCTACTTATTGAGTAGCTGTGCCTGGCACCATTTTGTGTTCTTGGAATACAATAATGAACAAAATAAGTGAGAGTGCAGCCTGGGACAGGGCCTTAAACAGACTCACGTAGTGCTCTTGAGTGTGGCCTTGAATTGGAGAAGTGGAATTGTGGCAGTGCACTGGTCAGGTACCTAGGAATGGTGGATGAATCTCTGGGCCTTCATAAGTCTCATACTTTAAGAAGCAATGTGCTCCATAGGTACATAGTTGAGGATCACAGAGAAAGCACATCTTGGCAGTTGAAAGTATGGCTAGACACACATGAAATGTTCCTCCTCCCAAAATAGCTAAAATTTTAAGGAAATTACATTCTGCTTATCTTGATGAGATGTTGATTCAAAATTCAAGCTTAACTAGATATATAAAAATAAAGAAAATTATATTTGCTGACTTCATAAGATAGGTATCTGATACTTCGGCCTTCTTATTACCATGGTACTGGAGTTCCCAGAGAGCACACCATTGACTAGAAGCAGCCATGGCTAATGGGTATGTGGATTAATGTATGCACAGTCATTTGTTCTCTCAGTCCTTCTACACATTCATTCAGTCTAATTTTTGAACACTGGGTTGGGCATATAATGGAATAAAAGAATAAGAGAACAAAAATCTCAGCTGTTATTTTTACTTTAAGCAAGAAGTCATGGCAGGTAGTATATACAGAAAAAAAAATGGATGTCTTCCTCTCCCTATCTCTAGGAGAGATTATAATTATCTTGTTTCATTTAAGTTTTTGGTGCTTGTTCACATTTTTTTAGGCTACAGATTCCCTGAAAGTGCTAAGATTTTCTATCAATCCCCCACCACTCCTTCTCTAAGCTTCCAGGGAGTCTTTGGGGTGTCACATCTTCTGGAACTTGTGGCATTCTCGAAACCCATGATGGAATATTTCTTTGGACACAGCTTACTTTTTACATAGGTCCTCAATTAAAAGGTCTTAAACTAGGAAGACTTGAAAAAAAGGAGAGCGATTAGAGGTGGCCCCTCAACATTAGGTTAGTATGAATAACATAAAATGTTCCCTGCTGCTCCTCAAAGGCCGCTAATCCTTAAAGTTAATTGTGAGCAAGAGACACCAGTGTTCCAGGAGTCAACTTCTATCAGCTCAGCAAATACATGGCTGATTCTTAGAAATAGGTTTGTTTCCCCTGGATTTAAACAGTTTGCTTTTTATTGTTGCTTTCTCGGTGAGGAACTTGAAGGCTGCCAGCAAAATAAACCTGAGCCACAGAGCCAGCCAGGGAGGAAGGCACATCTTTGAAGTGCCTTCATGAAAGCCAGCCAAATAAAAACTCTTCCAAACCAGCCTCTCCAGGGAGACAGACAGGGAGGGAGGGAGAGAAGGAGATGGAAGGAAGCAGAAGGCAAGAAGAAGAATGAAAAAGGAAAGAAAGGGGAAGGGAAGGAAATGGAAGAGGTGGGAAGAGAAAGAAAGGCAAGAGATGAAGGGGGTGGAATTAATGTTGGTTTTTTCTGGAGATTCTCCCACATGCCAAGCTTGGGAAAGTACTCATCACTATCAACTCATACAAGATTCTTAAAATAGCCTCTTACCTGCTTTCTACATCTCTAATCCAAGGCACCACCAAATCTATTTACAATTGCATGCTATCAGACCGGCCTTCCTAAATTTTAGATCTCTGTTTTCTTTTCAATGATCCCTTTTCTAAACATCATTAATGTTCCCATTGAAGGTGCCTTTAGTTACAAGTCTATCTCCTTCAAATAAAGTGATCCTACCTACTGAATCATCTTGGCTTATGTCTGTTTTCCTGTTTCCTTCTCAAAGCCACCCAGTGGTGGAGAATAACAAATACTCTGCTGATTATTCCTCAATAATATACTGCCACAGGCCAGTCATCCCCAGACTCCCTCCCACCCACACTGGCCCTTCACTCATTCTTCCATTTCCTTAAGTTGCCCATGCTATATGAATCTTTTGGAAGGTGCATCCCTGTTCCTCCACTTGTTCTTCCACATTCAACTCAGGTTTTAATCCTCTCGTCAGCACGCCAAACCTGCTGTGGTCTTCTGTCCACTTAAGAATCTTCTTAACCTCTCATTTGGACACTCCATCATTCATTGCTTTGCATTGTTAATTAACAAGAACAAAGAAAGAAGAAAATCTTTAATGTTAATTATTTTCCTGATGTCTCAAACATTTTTCTTCCAACTTTATGCTATCAAAGACTTCAAGACTGAGTGAAAAGTTCAAAGACTTGTATAATAAAAACCATGTAACTGCCTTACTTGGAAACACCAATTATTAATATTTGCCTCATTCCCTTTCTTCTTCTTCTTCTTTCTCAGATTTTACCTCTATGCATTTATGTATTTTTTTTCAAAATCATTTTTAAAAAGATACAAATCTCATGATACTTTAGCCTGAAATACTCTAGCATGTAGGTCCTACAAGATGAACATTTTCCAATATAATCCCCAAAATATTAACACATAATAAAGTTAATAATAATTCCTTATTATCATCTAAAGTACAGTTCATATTCAAACTCACCAGTTGTTCCTAAAATGGCATTACAACTATAATATTCTTCTATTGTTGTTATAGCAAATTTCCACAAACTGAGTGGTCTAAAAAGAACATGAATCTATTATTCTATTAACTGGAAGTCAGAAGTCCACAATAGAGTTCATTGGGCAAAATCAATGTACAAATCAGATGTTCCCTTCTGGTGGCTCTAGAGATTCTAGGGAAGAGTCCTTTTTCTTGCTTTGCCTGGCTTCTAGATGCACCTGTGTTCCTTGGCTTATGGCTGTCTTCCATCTTCAAAGCCAGTAAGGCACTGTGTCACTCTGATATCACTCTGACTCCTCTGCTTTCCTCTTCCACATTTAAAGAAACTAAGGACTAGATGAACATCTCAGGGGTGGTCATCATTATCCTCTCTACCAAAGTCTGTTGTCAGGCCCCCAATGGTTTGCAACTGTCCCAATTGAATATACTCTTACCTCATCCTAACATTGCAACCTGTCTTTACCCATGAAGCATAAATTCAAATTCCAAAATCTCATCAGTTCAACAGTCCCAAAACTCACCATCTAAATCAGGAAAGAATGAAATTCTGGTTCTGATCACGTTGAGACAAAATTCCTCTCCACCTGTGGACTTGAGAAACTCAAGGAGCAAGTTAAGTTTTTCCCAAAATGCAATGATAGGACAGGCATAGAGCAACAGTTATAGGTATTCCCACTTTTTAAAGGAAGGTGAAAAAATATCTTGCCTGAGACTGCCTGGCCACCCATTCAGGGGCCCAGACCAGGCCCAGGATAGGCCCCAGTGACTAGGAGACCCACATTGAAGATGAGGTCCCGGCCTTCTCCACAGCCCTCTCCACACAGTAGCCTCCACCTTGTGACAACAGAGAGGGCTTAAAAGCAGGTGAATCTCCAAGTGGGCATCCCAAAGCCAGTGCAAAGCCTGTACTTTCAACCCCATCTCTGAAAGAGGTCGCATCAATTTTGGGGGACCTCCACTGCTATCTCGAGTTACCTCTGCTATTTCTGCAACCACCTTACTTGAAATAGCATTCATTCAGGGACACTGGAAGAGTCTGGAAGCCCAACACCAAGATGAGGTACTGGTAATCTGCCCAGATACTACAAGATTATAGGGTAGAGGGCTGGGATTGTGGCTTAGCGGAAGAGCGCTCACCCAGCACGTGTGAGGCCCTGGGTTTAATTCTCAGCACCACATAAAAATAAATAAATAAATAAAATAAAGATATTGTGTCCAACTGCAACTAAAAGATATGTATTTAAAAAAGATTACAGGGTATAAAGTGCAATACCTCAGATCTTCACTGCAAGCAAGGAACACACATAGACAATATGAAAAAACAAGGGAAGAAAGTGCCCCAAATAAATCAGAATACTACAATAATAGAATCCATGGACAGCACAGTTGATGAAATGTCAGAGAAAGAGTTTAGAATATACATAATTGAAATGATATGTGAATTAAAGCATGATCTAAATGAGCAAATATTGATCACTCCAACAAAGAGATAAGAGGGCAAATACGTGCAAACATTGATTACACCAACAAAGAGATAAGGGAGCAAATACAGATAGCAAAAGATTAGTTTAAGAAAGAGAGATTTTGGGGAAAACACACGCACACACACACACACACACACACAATAAGAAATCCTTGAAATAAAGGAAACAATAGACCAAATAAAAAACTCAATAGAAAGCATCACCAACAGAATAGATCACTTGGAAGACAGAATGTCAGATAATGAAGACAAAGTATACAATCTGGAAAATAAAATTGACCACACAGTGAAGGTAGTAAGAAACCATGAACAGAACATCCAACAATTATGGATAACATCAACAGAGCAAATCTAAGAGCTATTGGGATAGAGAAAGGCACAAAGACTCAAACCAAAGGAATGCACAACCTCTTCAATGAGATAATATCAGAAAATTTCCCAACATGAAGAATGAATTGAAAAATCAAATACAGGTGGCTTACAATACACCAGATTGCAAAATTTCAACAGATCTATACCAAGACATATTATATTGAAAATGCCTAGCATACAGATTAAGGATAGAATTTGAAGGCCACAAAAGAGAGGCATTATATCACATATAGGAGGAGACCAATTCTTATCTCAACAGATTTTTCAACCCAGACCCTCATAGCCAAGAAGATCATGGAACAACATATACCAAGCTCTGAAAGATAATGGGTGCCAACCAAGAATCTTATATTCAGCAAAATTAAGCTTCAGATTTAATGATGAAATAAAACACTTTCATGATAAACAAAAGTTAAAAGAATTTACAGAGAGAAAGCCTACACTACAGAGCACCCTCAGCGAAACATTCAAGGAGGAGAAAATTAAAAACAACAATAAAAATCAGCAAAGGGAGAAACTACACTAAAGGAAAGGCCGATCAAAGGAGTAACCAAGTAAAAACCAAAATGTCCAGGAATACAAATCATATTTCAATAATAACCCAAAATGTAAATGGCCTAAATTCATCAGTTAAAAGACATAGACTGACAGATTGGATTTACCAAAAAGACCCAATAATACGTTGCCTTCAATGCTCATCTTTCAGGAAAAGGCATCCATAGACTGGAGATGAAAGGGTGGGAAAAAAACGTACCACTCATGTGGAACACATAAACAAGCAGGGGTTTCCATCCTCATATCAGATAAAGTGGACCTCAAACCAAAGCTAATAAAAATGGATAAAGAAGGACGTGTCATACTGCTTAAGGGACACATACATCAAAAAGTCATAACAATCATAATATCTATGACACAAACAATGGGAAATCTATGTCAAACAAACCCTTCTCAAATACATGAACCAAATAGACCACAACACAATAATACTGAGTGACTTTAATACATCTCTGTCATCACTGGATAGATCTTCCAAGCAAAAACTACAAAAAGAAAATATAGAACTCAATAATACTACCAATAATTTGGAATTAACAGACATATATATATATAATACTCCATCCATCAATGAGCAAATACACTTCCTTCTCAGCAGCAAATGCATCCTTCTCCAAAATAGAACATATGCTATGCCACAAAGTAAGTCTTAGCAAACAAACAAAAAAATACAGATAGTATCCTGCATTATATCAGACTGTAATGGAATAAAATTGGAAATCAATGATAAAATTTAAAAGAAAAGCTGCTCCAACACCTGGAGACTAAAAAATACCCTATTGAATGACTCATGGATAACAGAGGACATCAGGGAGGAGATAAAAAAATCTTGGAGTTAAAAGAGAACTCCAATACAACTGATCAAAGTCTCTGGGACACAATGAAGACAGTGCTAAGAGGCAAGTTCATTGCATGGAGTTCATTTGTTAAAATAAGAAAAAGTCAACAAATAAACAACCTGACATTATACCTCAAAGCCTGGAAAAAGAAGAGCAAGCCAATACCAAAAGTAGTAGAAGATAAGAAGCAAATAAAATCAGGGTGGAATAGAGAATGTATTGGTACAACATATTTCTCAAAGAAATGTCATGTTTTTGGAAAGAACACTACAGACAGTTCATTTAATACTCAGTTGACACTCAGGGCCAGGAGACTTCATAGATCTATTAAGTAAAGAGTTTTCAAATTATGGGACCTTATATATCTGTTTGTATTTCTATCTTCCTTCTCAAGGTTTGGCATCCAGAAGACATTCAATTAATACTTTTGAATGAATAAATGAATCAATGTATAAATGTATTAAATGAAGGCATAGATAATAGTTAAATCTACACTTTCAGGATATAAAACATTTTGTACAAAACTGCAGAATATAATGGTGGGAGGCTCTCTGTAAGAATTCTCTTTTCTACAGTTGCCAATAACAAGATTCTCATTTTCTTTTGAGCCTTCACTGACAAAGCCTTCAATATTCAACCTAGGTGCCCTTCAAAGATGAATGATAAAGAAACTGTAGTGTATAAGCACAATGGAATATTACTCAGCATTAAAAGAGAATAAAATTATGCATTTGCAGGTAAATGGATGGAATTGGAGAATACCGGGCTAAGCAAAGTAAGCCAATCCCAGAAAACCAAAGGCCGAGTGTTGTCTCTTATAAGTGGATACTGATTCATATGGGAGAGGGAGGAAGGGGGAACTTTGATTAGACAAAGGACAGGGAGAGCTGGGGAGTATGCATGGGGGCAGGAAAGATGGTGGAATGAGATGGACATCATTACCCTAGGTACATGTATGACTGCACACATGGTATGACACTATATCGTATACAACTAAAGCAATGAAAAGTTATGCTGCAATTGTGTACAGTGAATCAAAATGCATTCTGCTGTCATATATACCTAATTGGAATTAATGAATGAATGAATTAATTAATTAAAATATTTCTCATCAAGCAACTCTAAAAATTCATTTAGGCTCTGTCATATGAATCTGCCTTTCCTTTTTTCGAATGGTTTGCAATTAAGTAATTTCATCAGGCTCTTTTTTGTCTACAGAATTTGTGGGATCTGACAGCCTTCTTTCAATTCATACTCTGCCTTCTCTTTCTTTCTTCTCCCCCAAAAGCCCCTCATCAGCACTGTGGGCCATGCTGTGTTCTTCTAATGAATTTCCATAACCTCTCAATATTGTTCACTTAGACACATCATCATTGACATCTTTGCATTCTTCATTAATAAGAACAGAAGAAGAAGAAAATCTTTTATATTATACATTTTCTTAATATCTCAAATATTTTTTCTTCCAACATTTCATTTTGAAAAATTTCAAGCCTCCAAAAAATGTTCAAGTCTTACATTTTTAAATTTAAATAATGCTTACATTTTTATCCTAAATATAAAAAATAGAAAAAAAAGGTATATTTAATTTTCACTGCTATCTTTACTCTCATAGAAAATAATGGAGGACTGGTGAAGACTTTCTCTGGAATCCTCTTGCAACTGATATTTGCTAGTATGAAATTCTCAAAAAGTTTGTCTCTGATGAGTATCACAGAGATTCACTGAATTATACAAGTGGCTTCTACCATCTATTCTGCATTCTGTTGAGTGGGTTGAGGGGATACATGAGTCACATACCTAATCTCTTCAATTCACTCTCTGATTGAACACTCTAATGTTTCAATCTTTCAAAGCACTAGCCTAAAGTAATACAGTCACATCTTTGCTTTTCTCCCCAGAGCATGCTTTCCTGAGAGTGGGTCTCCTAATTTTAGTATTTTTTCTAATCTGGGTAAGCTGAGAATTTCTCAATTTATCAGATATCAGTTCCTTTTTACTTAACAGGTCTTTTTCTTTGCTATGAGCTTTGAGAAGAAATCTGGCTGCACCTTTAATACTTTGCTTGTAAAGCCCCTCAGCTAAATCTACACTTTCAGGATATAAAACATTTTGTGCATAACTGAGGAACACAATGGTGGGAGGCTCTCTGCTACTCTATAGCAAGAATTCTCTTTGCTACAATTGCCAATAATAAGATTCTCATTTACTTTTGAGCCCTCACTGACAAAGCCTTCAATATTCATATTTCTACCAATAGTGTTTTTAAGGCAATCTAAGCTTTTCTGAAAATCTATCCTGCTTTTAAAAATTCTTCCAGACTCTGTCTATTGCCCATTTCCAAATCCATGTCTACATTTATATGTATTTGTTAAAGTACTATTCCACTTCTGGTACCAAAATTTCTATTAGTTTTCTTATTACTGTAACAAATTACCACAAATTTAGTGGATTAAAACAACACAGACTTGTTGTTTTGTAGCTCTGAACTCTAGGTATATAAGAAGGTTCTCATTAAACTAAAATCAAGGTATCTGCAAGACAGTGTTCCTCTCTGTAAGCTCTTGGAGGGGACATGTTAACTTTTCTAGCTCCTAGAGGCTGCCCACTTTTTTTTGGCTTGTGGTCCCTTTTAATCATTAAACCCAGCAATGGCTAGTCAAATCTTTCTCATATTGTATCACTGTGACTGTCCCTCCTTGTTATATATTGGTTCATCTGGATAACAGCATAATCTCTCTATTTTAAGGTTAGTTATTAGCAACTTTAATCCCTGCTTCCTTGTGATGTCACATAGTCACTTATTCCAGGGATTAGGAGATGATCATCTTTGAGGGAGTCATTATTCTGTTTACCAGAATAGCTTTCATCCCCCTTGCTCCCAACCCAACCTCCAACCAAGTTTTACATATGATATTTGATCACAATGTGGCTTTATTTTCTTTGAATCCAGAATGGTCTCACCTCCCTTTCAGAGAACACACCTTAAACAGTGAGTTTTATCTTGTAGAGCATTCCATACTCTGACCATGGGTGCTTGCTTTGTCACTGTCAGGCTCAGGCTGAACATTTTGTTCAAAGGACATCATTCATAAGTCACATGCATTATTTTTTGCATCCCATCAGCACTCTTGGTAATGCTAGGTTGGGCTACATGGTCCCAGCGAAATGCCATCACTCTGTTCTATAGATACACTCGTTCTGAAGTTAATAAATTACTAAAAGAGTGACACTTTGGGATGTGTGCAAATATCCATTTTCCCCACAATAGGTTACATAGAGTTTGTAACTTCTATTGATGGTCCTTCCACAAATCAATTCATTACTTCAGAAGATGAAAATGGTGACTTCCTAATTCTACCACTAAAAATCTCTAGTGCCTGGCTTTCTTCTGTGAAGGAGAACATATGTGCCTCTTTTTCCCCCCTTTCAAATATTGTTACAGTCTTATGCATTTAATTATCATTATGTTATTATTAAATGCATTATAATTGCTACCAGTATATGTTTTAAATTCTCAAACTATTCTCTGCATAACCAGGTGAGATCTTTCAGGTCAGTTCCTATGCCCTATTGGTAAAATATAACTAGATTAAAAAACATCCCTGCTTTCTGACACAACAAGGTCTTCAAGGTGGCCTTGAAATTTAATCTGGAATTAGTGATTTCTCCAATAATCCCTAGATGATTATAGGTAAAATTGTTATTTTGACAGAGTTCTGGTCACTGTGAGGTATTCATTTCTACTGTGAGAGTTGCTCAAATATTCTTAACTTTCCTATTGCTACCACTTAAGTTCTAGGATAAATCTGCCTGATTAACAGAATCAGTCAATGAATAGATTTAACAATTGACAACATCATTAATCTTATCATTAAATAAACTGTAACTTGCTTTGAATATGTAAAGTCCTATTTAAATAGCAGAGTTTTTTTAACAGTAGCAGGCATTTTTTCTTCATCCTCTAAAAACCATAAACAAATCAGTAAAATATAATGAAATCTCAGAGAAAAGGTTATAGCAAATAATTTGATAACATTGTGATGCCAGAGAGGCTTGGTTTTGGCTTAGCTTCCAAGTCTGGCTGTAAAAGAATTAGAATTATTCCAATAGATGTATTCTGTATATACTTTTTTGAAAAGCACCAGAGTCCTTGACAGCTAAGTCGTTAACTTAAACTCTGAGAAAGTCATGGTGAGAAGAGACAGAAGGAAGTCCTGCAGAATCCTGTACTGAGGGTGAGCAGTCAGGCTTAAGTAATGAGAAGGCCACTAGAAGGAGCCTGCTGAAACATGCACTACCAGCTACATATCATTGTGAAGTTCCTTTATATTTTCCCTTTTGAGCTGCTGTTTCCCTATCCTATTCCTATTTGAGCAATTACTCCTTGCTAGAAATGCTACCTTGAAAGATGGTGAGAAAATATTTAACTTCCCATGAAAATTACTAATGCTTTCTCTCTCTCTCTCCATATGCAAAGGTGATACTATCATCATTAGGAGAGGTTGCAGGCTGAAAGTTTATGGAAAATGAAAAAATCATCCAACCAACTGGTGTTTATTGGGTATATAAACCTGTACTGTAGAATACCAATTTCTCTCTGTTCTTAAGGGAATATTTTTAATGTTCATGTTTATAAAGAACTATTTCCTACTGATGTTGACAAAAAGAAAACATAACCACCAAACAAAAACACAAACACAGTATTCAGGATGACTCTGTGTTAAAGAAATTGATTTATGCTCATTATCGTACTGTAAATACCAGAAGGAGCATTTCAATTAAGGAAAATTAAATTTT
Organism: Urocitellus parryii; assembly: GCF_045843805.1. Taxonomy (NCBI): domain Eukaryota; kingdom Metazoa; phylum Chordata; class Mammalia; order Rodentia; family Sciuridae; genus Urocitellus; species Urocitellus parryii. The sequence goes on from NC_135544.1 coordinate 1,747,016, forward strand.
ATAAAGCAAATTTGGACTGCAACCAGGAAAAAATTGAGAATGTATTTGTACAACATATTTCTCAGAGAAATGTCATGTTTTTGGAAAGAACACTATAGACAGTCCATTTAGCACCCAGTTGACTCTCAGGGCCAGGGGACTACATAGATCTATTAAGTAAAGGGTTTTCAAATTATGGGACCTATATGTCTGTTTGTATTTCTATCTTCCTTCTCAAGGTTTGGCATCCAGAAGACATTCAATTAATACTTTTGAATAAATAAATGAATGAATGTATAAATGTATTAAATGAAGGCAAAGATAATACAAAAATAATTTTCCAAACTCAACTAATTATGTTAGAATCCATATTGCACAATAGCCGAAACAGAAACCATTCTTAATTGTTCAGGCTTTTATCTTCCCTTTAAAGCAGAACAAAGCATGTCTTCATTTTAATAATTAATTTCACCAATATAATAACTCATCTGCTTCAGTGAGTTTGATGACACAGGAACAGCCCAGCTTTGACTTTGTGAAGTGAAGAAGTATACAACTCTTCACTGAAAAGGAACTTCAAATATACTGACTATGGCCCTGAGAGGAAAGAAAACCTTTCCATTAGAAAACACTATGTTTAAATATTAAGTAACTTGGTACTTTGCTTAGATTGTTAAATCTATACCCATGTTTTGAGAACATATGGCAGCCTCCTAATACTAAATTCCTCAGGGGAGCTAAAGATGGAGGATGGTCCTGAATAAAGCAGCACTCTCTAGAGACTCAGCCCTAATTAATTAAAACAATCAGTAAGCATATTGTGAGTGCTTCCAAAACCATCTTCTGGTGATATCTCAGCATGCTTGGGGACCTTAGACATGGATGGACTTCTGCAGTTAAGGACAGACACCTCTCCTGATGTTGTATTTACATAGTGCGAAAATAAGTGGGTGCAATTAATTTGAACTCTGGACAAACCAGTGTGGGCCATAACTGTTGCAACAAGGACCTCTGGCATTTGATTTACATGCACATCATTAATGCCTGGATTCCGCTTAGTTTGAAAGGCCAGCATCAGGCCTCTCTTGAATAAGTACTACATCTTCAAAACTTTCACAATCCTTTGGTCATTGTATTTGCATTGCACCATTAATTTGGAATTATTTTCTCATTTGGATAAAGAGCACTTTCTCTGTCTGTGGCAGAAAAAGCAGGAAGCAGATGACTGTTGTCAGTCCTTCAAATCTGCAATGAGATCTGGGCAATGGTGTGTTGTGGAACATCTTCTAAGTAAAAAAACAGGATATCATCATGTGAACCACATTACTATCTTTAAACATGACCATTGCTTTCAGTTTCCATTTCCTACAAGTGGGAAACACATTGTCAATGACAGGCTGACTCGAGATAGCATTTGCTTCTGTATCAAGTATCAGATTTGATCCAAAGGAAGAAGAATGTTTTTGTTTATCATGTTTTTGTTTATGCTGAAGCTGAGCCAGCAAAAGTAGTGATTAAATTAAAAACATTTCTAAGCAAAGAGAAGGAGCATTTCTCTTGTGAAGAAATGGATTATAGATTCATCTCTGATTGGAAAGGAGAGGGTTAACGGTGAAATGTAAAGTTTAGATCTTGACATCTAAAAATGGCAGATTCATGAAAAGGCTTTTAAATTTTCTTTCCTTCTTTTTTCCCCCTTTCTGTTAGCTTATTCTGAGACCTCATCCCTGGATCTTAAGGACACAAAGACACAATTACAGAAAGCAGGGAAGTCTCCTGTCTTGAGTGCATTTAACTTATGGTTCAATTGGTCTCTACACCATACCCTCTCTTCATAGCCTTGTGCAGCTAGAAGCTATGTGAACTCAGGCTGGATAGTCGCAAACCTTTAAGTATTCATCTAGAAGCCAGATTCTGTTTTTAGAAGAACCATGCTTACACCTTTAATTCCATTTCTATTTCACATTACTCTCACAATGTTAATTGACTTGTTAATGTAGGAGCCCTTGTGAAGTCCAAATAATGTCTTTTATCCTTCAGGTCTCAGCATTAAGTAATCAGTATCTCTTCTGTAACTGTTGATTGAACTGATTTGTTTACTTTTCCATAGCCTTTTTTTTTTTTTTTACAAATAGAAGGTTAAATGTCATAGAATAAGGTGGAAAAAAACCTTGCAAGATGGCCCCAGTACCCCTGCCTCCTCCACAGTGCATAGTCCTCTCTCACACTGTACCAGGGCTACCCCACCTGACTATTGGAATTCGGCAGTGGTGATGATACTTCTAAAATTAGATGAGAAGATGTGATGTTCTGACTTGGGCTTGCCCTCCTCTCCTCCTTGTCCTTTCCCTCTCATTATGTGAACTGTGGAAACCCAGCTGCCATGTGCTGAATAGTCATCGTGATGTCTCACATGTCAAGGAGCTGAAGCCTCCTGCTGTCAGCCAAGTGAGTCAGCTTGAAAACCAACTCTACTCTCTTTTAAGTATCTGCAGCCTTAGGAGAGACTCTGACAGAAGGATTCAGTTAAGCTGCTTCTGGGTTCTTACTCTTAGACACTCTGTGAAATAACAAATGGGTTAAATTTGGGGGCAATATGATGGACAAAAATCCACAGCTAATAAAGGAAAGATTTATGTTTGGTTATCTAATCTAACTCTCAACACAGCTTGCTTTTGTATTACATATACATATAAATGGATTGAATAAATATTTGCTGAGTAAACCAATGAACCCAGAGACATTTATACTTTGTCAAGGCTGTTTCTCTAAGGAATTCTTTAAATTTGTTCAGGTTTATGCAGCAACTAAATGACTGCAGGTTAAGAAAATCCATTTGTAAATAAAATGAAAAAGTTCTTTGCTTCAAGACTTCTTTAAAAATATGTGTGTTATTAAAGATAACTGGAAGGTAACTGTAGGCAGAGTGGGTGTCGCTAGAGAAGGGGGTTACACAGACATGCCCTGAAATAATTTTCTGGGATTTTAACTCACAGGACAAAAATCCATAGTGGTTTCATGAAGTTGTTATCAATGATTTATTTTAAACTATGATAATTGAATATGGGAAGAACCATTCAATCATCTCTGTCTTTGATTTTTATTAGGTATGATAAAAAACTCATTCGTGGGTAAAACTGATAACTCTTATATTGTTCTGTTTTGTTGATATTTTGTTGTGTTGCATTTTGTTTTATATTTTCTCCATGTAAAATTTGCAACAAATTGATGAAAAAGTTATAATGTTTAATTTAGTAAAAAATGGGTAGCACAATTAATAAATCTTATCTTTGTGTAAACTTCAATAACTATGATAAATAAAAATACAAATGCACGGGTTAGGTTGCTTCTTGCAATCTCATCACATTCTCTTACCAGTTTCTCAGGACTCCTAGCCCTCCTTGTTTGAAACCTAACAGGAGAGTTCAGGAATCAAACATAAACATAGTAGAGATTAATTACTTTTTTACTTGTAGGTTAATATATATTGTTTAATTAGTGTTTTCAGCACCACAGGTGAGTATCTTATGCAATAGCATTTCCATATCCCATTTTTAAGGGCCTTATATAAGTTTATTTAACAAAAGGCACAATCCTCTCTCTCTTTGCAAGACCTGTTTGTAATTCTGTTTCTGTCAATGAGAGCAATTAGAATTCAATATGGAAACTTCCTAGCTGAAGTGCCTCTGCAGTCAATCCTTTACAAAACTGAAGATCCATTTTACCTGTTTAGGAAATACAGATTTTCTTAGGGCTGATTTCCATTCCCTTCACTCTGTCAACTAAGACTTAGGATCAACCGTGACACCCTGCTCTCTTTCCTCTCTTGACGCCACCCTAGTCAATCTGAATTTTCTGTTTTTGAACTCTGTTGGCGAAAGCAGGTAAGTCCACTGAATTTGAGTGAGAAAGGATGGGGCAATGTAGTGAAGGGGAAGGGGATACTTCAGCAGCCTCCTAAAAGAATCTCTAAAGGAGGTATGGCGCCGGCGAGGAAACCGAGCGACAGCTGGAACCGGGATCGGGACCAGAGTTTCGCTCTTTGCTGAGCGGCACCCAGGGCCTAGTGGGCTATGGGGGAGCCTGCTTCCTTGGTCACTGAAGACCACGCCGGTGGCCGGAGCTGGTGCTTGAGACGGGTGGGGATGAACGCCGAGTGGCTGCTGCTGGAGGAGGCCCAGGATTTGGTGTCACTTACCAACTGGTATCAAAAATTTGCCCTCTGATGATTTCTCGCAACCACTGTGTTTTGAAGCAGAATCCTGAGGGTCAGTGGACAATTATGGACAACAAGGGTGTTTGTTCTGAAAAGGCAGAAGGTTTTGCAGCAGCAGAGTCTGAATGGTTTTGGGTTGAACAGAGAGCGCCTGGAACCATTAAAGCTTTATTTCATCCATAAGGGAGACCATATCCAGCTTGGGGTGCCTCTGGAAAATAAGGAGAATGCAGAGTATGAATATGAAGTTACTGAAGAAGAATGGGAGAAAATTTATCCCTATCTGTCCCCAGAGAGTGACCGGATGAATGAAAAAAATAAGGACTTGAGAACTAAAAGGAAATTTAGTTTAGATGAATTGGAGGGTCTTGCAGCTGAAGGCCCCTCAAATTTGAAATCCAAAATAAGTAAAGTGTCATGTGAACCTGGTGAGCCACTGAAGTCAAACGGGAAAGGTGAACCCTCTGAATATTTGGATCCTAAGTTGACTTCTCTTGAAGCACATGAGAAGACCCCAGGGGCTAGTATTTGCCCTGGCCCTCCCAAAGTCATGGAGCTTCATCAAAAAAAGCAGAAAGCCTCAAATCCTTCAGCATCTCAGAGCAGCTTAGAGCTGTTTAAGGTGAGCATGTCCAGGATTCTGAAGCTAAAAACACAGATGCAGGAAAAACAAGTTGCTGTTCTGAATGTGAAAAGGCAAACCCAAAAGGGGAGCTCAAAGAAAATCATGAAAATAGAGCAGGAACTGCAGGACTTACAATCCCAGCTATATGCGGAGCAGGCTCAGCAGCAGGCAAGAGTAGAGCAACTAGAAAAGACTTTCCAGGAAGAGGAGCAGCATCTCCAGCATCGAACTCTAATGGAAGAGTTAAATCGCAGTAAGAAGGATTTTGAAACAATCATTCAAGCTAAGAACAAAGAATTGGAGCAGACCAAGGAAGAAAAGGAGAAGGTGCAAGCACAGAAGGAGGAAGTGCTTAGCCACATGAATGACGTGCTAGAGAATGAGCTCCAGTGTATTATTTGTTCAGAATACTTTGTCAAGGTGGTCACCTTGAACTGTGCCCACAGTTTCTGCTCCTACTGTATCAATGAATGGATGAAGCAGAAGATAGAATGCCCCATTTGTCGGAAGGACATTGAGTCCAAAACCCACTCCCTGGTTCTGGACAATTGCATTAATAAGATGGTGGATAATCTGAGCTCAGAAGTGAAAGAACGACAAATTGTTCTCATTAGGGAATGAAAAGCAAAGAGATTGTCCTGAAGACCAGCGTGAAGGACATTTGAAAGACTCCAAGGCGATGGGAGCTCAGGATGTTCTTGAGGAATGTCTCTGGGTGTGACTCGGGCCACTCTGGAGGTCATCAGAGAAGCCACATGGGACAGAGACTGAGTTAGGAAGCCCTGCATCACCCGCCTCTGTGATGGCCAGCTCTGCTGCCATCGTCGTCTGAAGCACTACCAGGACTCACAGCACCAAGTGCTTCAGGATACTTAACAGACTGCTTCACTACATGTTGGATGGGTTATTTAAGTTCTGTTTTTTGTTTTTGTTTTTTTAATTTGTTGTTGTTTTTGATACCTCAGAAGCACTCAGTTGATGTTCGTTTTGGACAGTTGGGTGTACCTCATGCTGCCCCTAAAGGCAGCCTGTTTTTGACAGTCTAGTTTCTCTCTTCTTTGTTCAAACAAGATGTCATTTCTTGGAAATAAAATGTAAAGCCTAAAAAAAAAAAAAAAAAAAAAAAAAAGAATCTCTAAAGGATGAACCATTCTCTGAACACCATGGCATAACAACCTCTTCCCTCTACAGCCACTGTGCTTAAAGTTAACAACTAAACCATTTGATGCCTTTTATGTTTCCTCCCTTAGAAAGAAAGAAAAATAAATAACTTTGAATGAACCTTGTCAGTAAAGAAAGGTCAAGTGGAACCGCTACGGCACATTTTGTTCAGGGAGTCTTTTTTTGCTCCTCCATACTGAGCAAGATAAAGGACCCAGTTGGGACTGCCACACAGTGGTTCCTTAATTGAGTCTTCCATCTTTACAGAACTATATGCGAGAGTCACTTAAAAGGAATAAATTCAAAACCATGTGCAATTTCAGAACAAATTGTCCACGCCACCTAAAAGTGAAGTTCTTTGAAATCCTGCTGCTGCTTCTGCCACACCAGGTCCTTTCTAATTTCAGGCAAAGAGCTCCTGTGTTTAGAGTGAAGATCCCTGTAATGAAGTGACATTTGACTGTTCACAGTAAGGTACACAGTCTCTCACATGAAGGTATTGTTCAAAGTTGCATTTTCTCAACTCTGTTCAAGTGAGAGAACACCATGTGAGGGATCTGTAAATGTTAGATACATATTTCTGGGAATCATATGGAGACACTGGGCTGAGTCTGATCCATCACAGAATGTCAATGCAGTAATGATAATTGAAAATATTATTATCATAGTACCAAGTGACAAAGAAAATGAGTTGAGAATTACTATTAGATTAGAAGTTGGATGAACATCAAGCTTTATACATTTAACCAAAGATCACGGAGGTCTGAAGTTTGCAAAATGTCCACAGCAAGAGACATGTTAAAAGAATAGTTGAAGGCAGAAGCTGAAGTTTAAAAACAGCGTGAACTATATGCACAATGAGTTGTTTTATCTTAAAAGAAAGTCATTAAATTTGTTCCTGGAAACTTGAAATGACCAAGATGATGATCAATGAAATTTTTAAAAACAGCTTCATTAAGACATTATCCTATGGTTCAAATAACCTATGCAAATAGAAAACTGGAGAATTAAGATTTACATATCCAATTACTATATGAAAGTATAACAACTACTTGGCAGGCATAGAAGATCATTGGCACGACAGTCATTTGACTTGTATTGTGATCCTGGATTTATCAGGATATAACTGATTGATACCAGGCAAATTTAAGCCATAGTTTACATCATTAAAATTAGAATTTATAAAATTATACCTTTTGTATAATAGATAAATGATGTTATTCTTTATTATAAAAGTATAGTAAAAGATTAAGGCAGCAAGAAAGATTTAACAAGTGAAGTTATACCCCTACTCTCTGCTGTCTCCCACAGTCCAATTTTTCAGAGAAAAAAATCATTATTAATACTTTCCTTGAAACCTTAACCAAAACTTACAAACTTACATATGCAAATGCTTCAAAAACAAGTGAAAATTTTATTACACACACTATTCTGTACATTCACTTATTTACCATATTCATATATTATATACAGATTTGTGTCTCCCAAAATTCATAAGTTGAAGACTTAACCCCCAGCACCTTAGAATATATTTGGAGATAATGTCTTTTAAGAGGTAATCAGTAGAAAATTAGGTCATATGAGTAGGCCTTGTTTGAACATGACTGGAGTCAATAAGAAAAAAAAATATGGTACAGGTATGCACAGAGGGAAGACCATGTAGGACGCTGAAAGAAGATGACCATTAGCAAGGCAAAGAAGAGACTGCTTCTGAAGAAACCAACACTGACAACACCTTAACCTTGAACTTTAGGCCTCTTGAGCTCTAAGAAAAGAAGTATCTATTGTTTAAGCCAATCATTCTATGGTAAACTGTTAAGAAAGTCCCACCAAACTAATACAAGATATCATAGTTATTCCTATATATTGGGATATATATATATATATATATATATATATATATATATATATATAAAACAATTGTACAAAATTTGGTTTTATATGTATGTTTTATATGTATGATACAATTGAATTTACAGTAATCTATTCGTGTAAGTATAGGTTACAATCTTCCTCTAGCTTAATTACCAGAAATCAATCAAATTCTTTCCGGAATAAAAAACATTACCTTCAGCCTCAACAATTTTTCAGATTCAGTGATTTGTTTTGGATAAAATGTTCACAAGGATAACATACAAGGAAACAAGGAAATAAAATAAAGTGCCTGAAAACTGAGATAAATATACAGACAATAGATTTCTATTTCTGCTCCTAAAGAGGTAAATGCTACAGGATGGTCCCTCTTTTCTTGACTTGAAATTGAAATACATTAAGAACTTTTCAGAGCCTAGGTAACAAGTGGATGATTTGAAAAATAATATACAAATAAAAAAATTCTAACAACCTATCTTTCTGCCTGAGGTCAATCTCTGATCTATGGTGAAGAAAAAGGAAATCAAACAGAGCTTAGTAATTTCATTGAATACATAAGACAGGCACTGAATTATAGGAGACTAAGGGGGCTAGAATTTGCAGATCAAGGTGCCAGGGCATCTAAGCTGAGAATTATTTTCAGTAAATTGTAAAAAAAGACCATTTGAGATTTTTTTTTGAATGGCAATCTCTACTTTTATAGGAGAAAACTCTTATGAATCCAGGTAAATAACAACATGAGTGATGGAATGAGAAATATAAGCAAAATATTTTTCAAAATTCATGCAGACCTGCACATTTTCTTGTTTGATACATGGTATATTCAACAGAGAATTTTAAAGGATGATACAAAAATGATAAGACTAAACTAGTTCTAGAGTGAGGATTACTTTAAAACTGTCCTAAAATAATCTAAAACAAATTTTATAAGATAAACTGTTGTGTCAATAGTTTCATTGCTTATTGGCTAAAGTCCAGTATGCTTTAAAAATGCAACAAAACCCATTACTCAAAAAAGTAAAATTCCAAATATTTAGCATTGAACAAGAAAATTAATAGGCCCATGAAATAACAGATACATTTAATCCATGAGTAGGGACTTAGAAAGTAGTCTACCATGAATGTAGTTGGAGTTCTAGAAGTTCAGAGAGCAGAAACAAAATATTGAAAGATATAATGCAAAACATTTTTCAAACTTGATAGTATCTTTATGACTTTAAAAATCTCAATATAGCCCAAAAAGGATAAACAGAAAGAAAATCAAATCAAGGCATACAATATTCAAATTTCTGAAACCCAGAGACAAAGGGGAATATCTCAAAATAGCCTGTGAAGATATATATATTACCCATAGTAGAATAATGACTAAAGACTTGATAAAACTTATACAAAATGGAAAAGGTCTTTAAGGTCCTAAAATAAAATATTCTCAATGTAGAATTCTATGCCTAGTGACAATATACTTCAAAAATCAAAGTGAAATTAAGAATTTTATAGACAAATAAGAACTGAGATTATCCCTTAATGGACAACCTACAGTACAGCCCTTCTGTATTTAGTGTGGATGCATGAATTTAACCTAAGTTTCTCCATCCTGTGACTATTGACTTAATGTCAGAACATAGCTATTATGGAGAACCCATAATACTTTGTGGAAGTGACTGTCATGGCCATTGTAGAGTATTATCATCATTTCTCTCTCTATCAACTAGACAACTGGAGCATCATTTCCACCCAAGCCTAGAGGTGACTACCAGAAATGCCTATAGATATTACCAAATCTCCTAAGAAGTCAAAATCACCACTGAGAAAATCACCAATCTACATAAACTAATTAATGGACCACAAGTACTTATTATGACAAAAAACAGAAAAGACAAATTTTGCTTGAGTTTTCACATTTCATTAAAACATAGCTAATTGTTTAAAGGAAGAATATTAGAAATTAATTCTATGATTTTTATCATATTTATATGTAAAATTGGAATACTACAAGAGACAGGAAGAAATGGAAATACATTCTTGGAAGTTTCTTATAAACGGCATAGAATTTCAAGATAGAGTGTGATGTATTAAGCATGCATTTTATAATATGTAAAGCAAACACTAACATATTGAAACAAGTATAAATAACATTACATATTTATATATGTAAATGATATGCTACAAATGAAAAACTATACAACAGAAGCAAGCCCACAAGTGATCCCTGTGTTGTGTTTGTTAGGCATGGATTCAAAAACAACTGTTGTACTTCATGCCAAATGCAATAAATTTGACTCAGAAAGTCAAAGGTTGAATTTTTCTCTCTTATGTGAAAACTAGAGGGAAAAGTATTTTTAATAATCATTCTATTTTTTATTCTTTTTAGATATATATGACTTTAGAGTATAATTTGATATACTGTATTTATATGGAGTGTGTTATTTATTCATATATGAACACAGAAAAGTTATGTCCCATTCAATCTACTATCTTTCCTATTCTTATTTCTGCTTTCTTTCCTTCATTTCCCTTTGTGTAATTCACTGAACTTCTATTCTTTCCCTCTCCCCTTTTGTGTGTCAGCATCCGCACATCAGGAAGAGCATTCAACCTTTGGTTTTGGGGGATGAGCATATTTCACTTAGCATGATAGTATGGAACCTAGGTGCCCTAGGATTAAAAAAAAATAAGAAAGGGAAATTTATACAACAGGATCTCATAAAAAATAGAAGAAAGAGCAAGAGAATAGAAATAGGGGACCACTGAGGGGAAGGGAAACAGGAAAAATTGGGTAATGAAGTTTACCAAATTATGCTATGTGCATGCATGAATATAATACAGTGCATTCCAATTTTACATATAATTATAATACACCAATTCAAAAATAAATAAATAAATGGAAAACCAAAATAATGGAAGAAGGAGGTGAGGAGGAGAGAGGAAGAAAGGCAAGGGAATAGTACTGGGGATTGAAATGGAGAAAACTATGTTATATGCATTTATGAATATATTAAAATGAACTCCACCATGATGTATAATTATAAATGAAGTTAAAAAACTGTTGTACATATATTCAAAATAGTTCACATGATGACACTTTGACAACTGAAATATCTTCTAAAATTGATATACTATTTGAAATTAAAAGATGCATATTGGAAAGTAAAACAAAACACAGATCACTGTGAACTGAACAGACTGAGGCATGAAAAGAAAGGTATGGTAATTATAGAACAGGCTTAAGAGACATATAGGACTTGCATATAATATATAGGTAAGTGTGATGCTAGACTAGAGGAGAATGAGGAAGGTAAATGTGCAGCATAAAGAGAGCACAGAGAGTTCCTCATATTAAATAGACTTTATTCCACAAATACAAGAAGTATTAAAAAATACCAAAACATAGATTTGAAATCATATGTGAAATCCAGCTTAATATAAGATAATACAAAATTTATGGTTCAGAAATAAAAATAAATTTAATTATCAAACAAACCCATAGTCAATAAAGTACATGAGAAGAGGATATTTGATAGCAATGATATTCATAATAGTAGGAAAACAAAGTTAGATTGTTTAAAAATAGGTTGGGAATAACAGTTTACCAATAAGGAAAGATAAAGTTGAATATGTAACTTATTCTTTGTATAAAGTTTGTCCCATAAATATGGGTAATTGGTAATTCTCAAGGGAATAAGATCTTCATAATTAGGACACAAAATCAAGCAAGATAAAGGGTGAAATTAACACATTTGATTACATGAAAATAAAAATTAACATATTAATTTTAGTTAATTAGGACATTAAACAAGAAAAGAAAATAACAAACTACCAGTTCATACTGAGATTATACTTCAGGTTTTGTTCTTATATTCTCAAGTAAGATATACTTTTGTATTTGCTTTTACATAGGAGACTGTGATTAATATTTGTAGAAAAACATTCATGAAGAATAATTTTGATTTTTCTCAAAATTCATCAGCCCTACAAATGAGTGTTAAAGCTTTTAAAAATAGATATCTTAAACTCGCCATTAATAATCTGATCTCAAGGACCCCTAGGCTTATTCCAAGCCATTTTGATCTCAAAGGGTACATGGATGCTATAACCATATGCCAGGTCCACTCACTGAAAACTCAGTGCTTCACAGGGGTTAGGTGGGAAGGTGAGGCAGGCTGTGCAGCTGCTTTTTATTGCACATGGTAGAAAAGTATATAACAAAACATTTCAGTAAAGCTCACCCAACCTACCTATTGAATCACAGAATGAACAAACATAAATCAAAGCTGACAAGGTTGAGTCTCTCTCCTCAGAGCTTTGAAAATAATAATATATCATCCTCCAACAATACACTATCCATCCTCCCCCACATCCTCTCTCATCTTGTTGGCAAAAGGTCCCTCTGTTCAAAAACAAACCTTCATTATACCAGTTGAATATAATTCTCATGCCAGGGAAAGAGTATCAGATTCATATTAAAGAGAAGATTGTTTTATACAAGGACTGGCCAGAAAAAGACTTAGAGATGAATTATGTTGAAGCCCCCTGTGCTCCTTTAATGAAAATTCTAGTAGGTAGCCAGATGTTTTATTGGGGAAGGAAATCAAGAGAAACACAGATTGTCCTGCCATTCAACTGAATACTGAAGCTGAAATTAGAATGATTCACAAATGAACATAATTGCCTGGAATATTTTTTTAAAGAAAAATAAAAATCCTACTCCCTACTTTTTTCTTGGTAAAATAAAAATGAGTTTTCTATTGTGAGAGTTTGGTACACCCCTGTGGCAGAAACAACTAATGTTGGTAGTTATTCTGATATTTATTCTACTTCTCTTCCTTACTAACAAATTTTTAATCTTATTTAGAATGGCAATGTGTTAGCTCAATTAAAAGTGGTGGTGGTGGGGGGGGGGGATCTTTTGAAATAAAAAGTAGTCCTGTGACCCAATCATGGCTTCTGAGTTGAGAGGCAAGTAGGATGTATTTCTTAAAAAGCTCTTCGCAGGGAACTAACTCAGCTGGCATTAACATTCTCTCTCCCTCTCTCTCTCTTTCTGCCTCTCTCCCCACCTCTCTCTCTCTTGTTCTCCCTCTTTTTCTAGTGTGGAAACTTGAATTTAGCCAAGATAGCTCAAATTTGGGACAAATGATATGATACCAGAAGGGGATTAGTCATCTCATGATGATGTAGCAACAAGTAGAAAAAAGCTAAGGATAGCTGGCTGAGTGAAAAATAGAGGATTCTAATAAGGCTTGGTGTTAAGGGTGTCCAGAACTAGACAGTGATGCTGCCTGTTAAAACTGTGAACGTACTCAATGTCACAGAATCTAATAATGCAAAGTTGTTTCTACACATCGATGGACTACTTATTTCTACAGTTCTTGTGTATTTAGAAAAATGTTAAACAATAGTTTTTTAAAAAATAGAACAAATGTATTGATCTTAGTCAATGCAATTGCTAACTTTGCTGAATGATTTATCCCATTTTTTCCTTTATACACTGTTACCATTGTATGGTACTATAATTATTATATTGCTTCACCCAACTTACAGAAGACTGACTTGGGGTTGAAGGGCTCCACACTTCCCTGAGTTTTTAAACTTAAGTAAACTCCAAAAGTAGCATTCTAGCAGACTAATGTCATTGTACTTACTATGCAAGCTTTCATTCTGTCATATTATCTCTGATATCCTGTCCAATATTATGAGAGGTAGAATTTGGAAATGACCAAATGATGGGATGTGAAAATTCTCTAACTGTAACAGTTCCTTTTCTTATACTAGTACCTATATAGAACCAGGAAACATAAAGACCTCTGAGACTAGTACTAGGTTGTTGAAATTTCGGTAATTTTCAATGCAATATTTATCCCAAAATATTTACACATTGAATCGTTCTGAACTCAATTTGCTGAGTATTCATGATCTCTTGGATCAGCCCACTTATTGGAGCATAAGAAAGAATGCCAACCTGGTTGGTGCTGTTTTGTTTAATTTATGGTCTTCTGCTCAGTAAGTCATTTGCAATACAAGTTGTAGACATTAATTATTTAAAATTAATTTCAGTATAAAGTGATGAGCTCTAAGGAGGAAATAGAAGCTGGTACTGTGGGAACATACCATGGACTCCAGGTGGAGAAAAACTACTTGACTAAGTTGACTCTTGCTGGTGATGATGCACTCTGCTAAAGGATTTATGTTTTTCAATATCTATTCCTATATTTCTCTTCTTAAAATTACTTATGGCTTGATCTGGCCAAGTCAGAGAACTCAAATTCAAAGAATCTAATATTTTCTAGAACCCCAAATTCCTTGCTCTATAGCATCAAATGTTTTCACAATGCCTCATTGATCTCAAATCTGAAAAAAAAATGGCAAGGCTTCTTCACAAGTTTGTTTCAGCCATAGAAGACTAAATCAATTCCTTCACTATTTGAGACTGAAGAATTGCCTTGGAGATGGTGTAGTAAGGGGTGAGGAATCTGACCCATGGGTTTCCTTGCTAGTAGAAGTGAGGAGGACCCCAAGTTCCCAAGAGAAGACCTAGACTCAGAAGTCTCAGACCCTGTGGTGCTGCAATGAGGGCATATCAAAGTTATGATGGGCAGCTGACTGAAGCACTTCACACCTTAGCTGATGGGGAAGAAGCAGAGAAAGGCATCTGGCTGCTGTGGAATACATGAGTCTTACAGACTCACTTCCCCTCATGAGCTCTGCTAGAGGGCCATGGAATGGAGTCAGTTGGTGAGAAATACTGATAAAGAGAGATGTAGAAGATGAGAGATTTAAAATATTTATAGATCACACATTAATCATATAAGATGTATTGAACTATTTATAGAAGAAAATGTGTCATATAGTTATATATGTTGAAATTGCTATTTATGTTTGGTTACTAGAAAGAAAATATTAAATTAGATAATTTTAAAAATTAGGTCTTAGCAAGTTAAATGAAGGCACAAGTGAGTTGGGGTTGAGGGGGTTATTTACTGGTTTACTTATCACAAACACAAACGGAAAATTTAAAAAGAGCTCCTTTCAAAGTGACTGTAAATGTGACCAGGTTTTATGAGAGACATGAAAAATACTGTGGGAGACCACCGGGGAAGACACAGGGAATAAAACTGCCTGTAGTAACTGGAAAAGGTCAGAGGAAAATTAAATGAAGTCTTATGGAAAACATGGAATGTTCCTGAAGACAGCCAGGAGCCCATTCCAGACAGAAGGGACTACCTGTTCAAAGAGCTACTGAGTCAGAATTTTTTCATAGGAAGAAGAAGGAGAGTCTGTCTTGTTTGATTAGGTTTCGGCTTTTTAATTTTTAAATCCAAGGAACATATTAATCAATTCATGTTCTAGAAAGGGAAATACAGATGTATTATGAAAAATAGCAGACTAGGAAGAAATTGATACAAGGAGACCAGTTTTATTCTTTCTTTGGTTTTTATTTTTACTTCATTTCTTTCTCCTTTCCTCTCTTTCTTTCAGTGATAATTTGTGAGGGCCTACTATATTCTGGGAACTGAGCTTTTTCTTCTTTAAACCTCAAAGCAACTCTATGTACTAGATATCATTTCTCCCTTTTAGAGACCCTGAGAATCAAACTGAGGAGATAAACATCAACTCTGTTCACATGGTTCAGGTGGTCTGAATCCAAAACATTGAGCTCCAGGACCCTGACTTGTACTATGTTGCTTATTCTTTACACATTTATTTTGTTCTAAATTCAATTCACTAAGTACACATTATTCCTACAACGTGAATTAAAGTGTCATCATTAGATTATTAGATACATTGAAAGTTGATACATGTGTACACATGACAGCAATTTGAACACCATTATTATTTTAATTATTTTAGGTTATTCTGTGAATTAAGCCATTTACTACTACAGACAGCTTAAAAATGTTTTAAATAGAAAAAACTGACTTTTTTGAAAATTATTTGAAAAAAATTAAAAAGCATTATTAATGCAAATAACTTGTAAGAAAATAAAGGAGAAAACACTCTACAAGCTAGATATTCAGACATATAATAATTTTATGCCAATTTTAAATATCAAGTTATTTCTCTTGGAACTTCTCAGGTATATAAAACATCATTGCAGATATATATAATGTGTCCTCTTTTCTGATTCTTGGGTCTCTTTTTCTTGTCAAGTTGTGTTGATATTTTCAGAATAATGCAGAACCAATTAAAATGTTTCACTATATTTTATCTTTTCTTAAAAATAGGTTTTATTTTTGAAAGTTTTTTTGTATCATCAGGAAAATTAAGTGGAAAGAATTTCCCTATACCCTTATGGCTCCACACACGCAGAGCCTCCCTATTATCAACCTCCTCCACCAGAATAGTCCATTTGTTGATGAGAGAATCTCATCTAACACTAACAGATTACCACTTAAAGTCCACAGTTTACACTAGTATTGATTCTTGGAGCTGTGCAGTCAATGAGTTTGGACAAATATGTGACATTTGTCTACCATTGTAGTATCATACAGGGTAGTTTCCCCCTGGAAAAGTCCTCTGTGCAGTGCCTCTTCATTCCTCCTGCTGTAGACTGGACGTGTCTTCCCAGAATTTATATAGTATAGCCTAAAATCCCAATGTGATAGTATTTGCATGTGGGGCCTTTGGGAGATAATGAGATCATCAGGGTGGGACCCTGATGAATGGGAAGACTGCCCTTATAAAAAATTATTGGGGAGTTTTCTCTTTCCTCCTTCCCCCTTTTTTTATATGAGATACAATGAGAAAAAAAAAACATGATTATTTGCAAATTAGGAAAAAGGCCCTCACCAGATCCCAGAGATACCACATCTTCCAGAGTTTTAGTTTTGAATTTATTTATTTTTTTAAAGAGAGAGAGAGAGAGACAGAGACAGAGAAGAAAGAGAGAGAGAGAGAATTTTTTTAATGTTTATTTTAGTTCTAGGCAGACACAACATCTTTGTATGTGGTGCTGAGGATCGAACCCGGGCCGCACACATGCCAGGTGAGCGCTCCACCACTTGAGCCACATCCCCAGCCCGAATTTATGAACCTCAAAAACTATGAGAAATAAATGTTTCTTGCTAAGCCACCCAGACTACTGTATTCCATCAGAGCAGCATACACTAGGACCTTTCACTCCCCTAATCCCTAGAAACTACTGATCCTTACACTATATCCATAGATTTGGCTTTATCACAAGGCCAGAGAGTGAAATGATACAACAGACAGAATTTTTGAATTGGCTTCTTTCACATAGTGACATACATTTGGGTTTCCTCCATGTCTTTTCATGCCTTGATAGCTCATTTCTTATTAGCGCTGAATAATATTCTACTACAATGCACCACAGTTTATTTATCCATTTATCTTCTGAAGGAAATATAGATCATTTCCATGGTTTAACAATTATAAATAATACTTTTATAAATGTTTAAGTGTAGGTTTTTGTGCATACGTAAGTTTTCAGTTTATTGGAATAAATATGCACCACAATTGCAGGATCACCCTGTAGGACTATTTAGATTTGTAAAAAATAAAAATCAGCTTCTGTGGAGGCTTACCATCTTGCATTCCCATTGGAAACAAATGATTGTTCACATCCTCACCAGCATTTGGTGTTGACAGCATTTTTTTCTGTATTTTAGCTATTTTCACAGATATATAATGTTATCTCATTGTTTTAGTTTGCACTTCAGTGATTACACACAATGTTGGACATCTTTTCATTGGCTTACTTTCCACTTGTTTATCTTCTATAGTGAGGTGGCTGCTCAAATCTTTTGCACGTTTTTAATTGGGTCGTTTTGGTTCTTATTGTTGAGACTTTATAGTTCTTTATATTTATTAATAACAGTCTATTTTCAATTGCATTTATGTATTTTTTCTAATCAGTGGCTTGTCTTCTCATTTATTAAACAGTGTCTTTCACAAAACAAAAGTTTGCAATTCCAATGAAGTTGAGATAATCAAGTCTTTATTTCATCAATCATATCTATGATGTTATATGTAAAAAGTTATTGCCCCATCTAAGATCAATTAGGATTTTGCTTATGTTACTTTCTAGGTGTTTTATAGTTTTGTATAAAACACTTAGACCTATGATACACTTAAAATTGATGTTTCTGAATGGTGTACAGTGAGTGACTATATTCTTTTTTAGTTTGTTTTAACATGAATGTCCAGTTGTTCTAGCACTATTTGTTAAAAACAATACTTATTTTCTCCATTGTATTGCCTTTGTCAAAGGTCACTTAACTGCATGTGATTCTATTTGGGCCTCTTTATGCTGTTATATTGATCTATTTTTTAATTTTTTTGCAAATATTGATGATTACTAAAGCTTTGTAATAAATCTAGAAGTTGAATAGTGTTGGTCCTCTTTGTTATTTTCCTTCAATATTGTGTTACCTATTCTGGGTCTTTTGCCTCTCCGTAAAAAAATTTAGAATCAGTTTCTTAATATCTACAAAGCAACACTAGTATTTTCATTGTAATTGAACTGAATTTATAGATTAAATTGCAAAGAATTGACAATATTGTGTCTTCCTCTCCACGAACATGGAATTTCTGTCATTTACTTAGTTCTACCTTGTTTTATTTTTTAATTGTAATTTTATGGATTTCCTCATATTAGATTTATATATATTTTGTTAGGGATATACACAAGCATTTCACTTTTGGATGCTAATATAAATGTTATTATATTTTAAATTCAAACTCCACTTGTTCATTGCTGATATAGAGGAAAGTAGTTGATTTTATATATTAACTTTGTACCTTACAACCTTCCTGGAACTAATTGCTTTTTAGTTCCAAGAGTTTTCTTGTGTATTTTTTTTAGATTTTTCTGCATGATCATGTCATCTATGAATAAAAATGGTTTTATTTCTTTCTTGCCTCTTTGTGGTGACTTTGCACTATATTCAAAGAGGAAATGTAGGCATTGAAGACTATCTTTAACAGCCAATCTGTCCCTTAATTTTGGCAAATTGTTTTTATTCTGAGACCTATGAAGGGTCTGGACCAGACTCTAAGTTCTATATGTTATGTTCTGTGATTCCATACTTCTGATTTTTAGTTGTAATTTCTTAGAAATGAGTTCTGTAACAGAGTCCCGGAAACTTGTCTTTTTCTCTTCCTGGAGTGAGCTCCGACCATTCTAGGCTGTCTTCATAGGTACTTCCAAGAGAAGGCTGACATACATTGAGTCTCCAGCTGCTATAAAAGTGATAAAAAATTTTCTGAGGCTTGTGATTTCCAAAATTTTTTAATTAAATGGCTCCTATTTGCGCACACAGAGGAAACATTCCTATGAAAATGTTTAAAGTATATTGGCTTTACTGCAATTTCTAGTGGAGAACTCTACAGGAAAAGTTTACAAGGAAAGGGTAATGAAGTGTGGCAGCAAAGCTTTGGTTCCAATTGCTATTTGAATCCACTTAACCTCCATTTTCCTATCTTTAAAGTGGGGTCCTGGATTAGTAGAACATATCCCATTTTCCAAGTATCAGAAAACTACTAGAGTATATATTACTATGCTCTGGACAGAGACCTTCAATGTGAGATATGATGGGTCTTTAAAATGTTGTTTAGTTCCAGCTAGCCTTTTGGCCTTAGAAAGATCAATGTAAAACCTTCTAGGAGGAATTTATATGAAGCTTTCAAAACTCATCACTGATACTTTTGTTCTCTTTCTTTCCTCAGATGAATATGGGATACATTACATTCACTTGAAATACTTACAATTCTTTTTATCATGAAATAATTTTTCATATTTGAATTTCAGGGGGAGCAGTGATATCTGTGCCAATAATGTCCTGACCTTTCTGTTTCTATCCATGTACTGTACAAGGAACCCTGGCAGAACAAATAAACCAAATGTGAAGAGGATTCTGGAGTTTGCAACACACACACACACACACACACACACACACACACACTTTTACATGAAGAAGTTTTAGGATAATCAAATTCTCTTTAGATAACCCTTTTGAGAATGCCAAATACAGTTGAGTAGTTTTATTGATCTGATACTATATATCAGGTTATCAATTTAAGCTCTAGACATACAGCAATTAAATACTTGTCACTACTCTTAGGGAGCTTATCTTCTTGATGGAGAAACAGATAATAAGTAAACATAAATGTAAGATGGTGATAACCTCCACAAAGATACATAAGGCAGAATAAAAAGTGGAGACTTGAGGGGGTGATATTTTTAGCTACCATGGTCATTCTTTCTAATGAAGTGACATTTGAGCAGAGAAGAAAATGAAGGAAAGGAAAAAAAATATGGATATGAATAGCTGAGAGAAATGCATAGGGAAAAGGAACAGAAAGAGAAAAAGCAAACATATTCAAGAAACTACAAGAAGCCCCAGATGACTGGAGCAGAATAAGGATGTGTAGCAGGAAATGAAGACAGAGAGTAACGAGGAGCCAGACCTTAAAGGGCCATGTTAATGTGGTTAGAGTTTCAGATGCTATGTTGAGTGAAATGGAAGCCTTAAGAGAACATAAATTATTCATTATAAAACATCCATTATTGTGCAATAAAATAAGGGATACTCTGAATTAAATTTAAATTGTGGATATTATATTTAAATCACTTTTCTGACCCTTAATCTACAAATTCCTTCTAAGGGTCATCAAAGGCCAAGGATATAACCCACTATGAAATAATTCATTAGAACCTTGTATGTTATTATTTTTATCAAAATATTCCTTCCCATATGGAAAAAGATCTATACTTCTCACCTTTATGTTTTAATTGTATTCACAGGACACATTTTTCTTCTGACTGAAAACCATTTGGATATTTTGCCCTGATTCATCTGTCTGGATCTAATGCAGGATTGAATCTTGTTGGTGATTCTGCTCAGGTCCATCTTTAACACTTTGTAAGTTTGGTTACCAGAACTAAGTAAAGTATTCATTTCCACTCATTTCTATTAAGTGCTATTATTCACATCAGTTCAAGAAAGTTGATTTTTCTACTTTGGGAATAATTTCTGTGTTCCTCTTGAGTAACCTGTTGTTCTCCTTAAGTTGAATTGGTTTCACTTGGTGGTTTAGGGGAAACTTTTTAGGTTAGTATTGGTCATCTCTGCTATATCTTAGCTGTGTGCAGCAGCACCTGTCATCTAGAGTCCAGTAGCACCTGTGACAAATCCTGAGAAGGCCCTACTATTCCCCCAAATGGCCCAATTTTAAAATATTTTTCTCCCTTCATTCTTTTACCTTTCTATTTCTCTTTCTTCCTATTACCTACTTCACCATATTTTTGGTCATTTTCTTCTATTTATTTCTAATGTTGGAACTACCTACAGGATTCAATAATACCCACAAGATCTCTTAGCTTTTGCAATTGATCAGAGTTAAGTTTCAATCATACAGTGGGGGGAAATGATAGTGGATGGATTACATGAATTCAATTGTTCTAAGAAGGAATCCTAATGTCTGAAATTCTATTTTTACATATTTTTCTTTGTCTTAAATATTTAAAGAAACACAATGGTCATATTGTCAGACTGAAAAGAATCAGGGAGTTTCAAACTTTACTACTTCCAAAAATATGGGTAGTCAACAGATGTAAGCAATGCAAACATATGTTTGCAACCCTCAAATAGTTCCCTGGTCCTTCCAAGTCACAATTGTATACACTTTAACATTGTCAAGATCCAAGAAATACCTATCTCAGATTATCACCTGAGGTTCCTACATATGGAACATAATATCACTTACACACAGATAGCTGACTGTCATGTAGTCTTTCCACGTTAGTCTGAGAAAATTAGAGTTGATGTTTCTGAGTGTCATACGCCATCAATCCACAAATCTCATGTTTATTTATTATAACCAATTCTAGGAGATCAGGAATATCCTGCTAAAAATGTCCCATAGATAAAGACATTTTGTAGGTGAATAGTATTAATAGTTCAAATTAGAAAGTTTATAAGGAAATTTGGCCATGTATTTATTTCTGTTTCTTGTTTCTCTCTCTCTAGGATAGGAAGGATGAGGTTCAGGTACAATAGTAACTTTTCTCTTGCCAGAATAAATTAAACCACTATTGGTGGCTTTAAAGATGGAGAAGGAAGGACTTCATTCAAGAAGCATGGGTAGTCTCTAGGAGCTGGAAAGTACAAGAAAATGGCCTTGCACCTCTAGCCTCCAGAAAATATCTTACCCTAATGCAATTTTACTCCAGCCCAGTGAGAGCTATGTCAAACTTCCAAATTACAGAAATTTAAGATGAAACATGTATGTTGTTTTAGGCAACTAAGTTTGTGATAATTGATTAGGACAGTGATAAAAAAAAAGAACAAAACAGGCATGTTCAATTGAAGCTTGTGCAATGATTAGCTGTGAGGAATGAAACCAAGTCATCTGAGGAAGAGTGGGAAGCATTGGAAAAAATATGTACAGAATATGAATAGGAAAAATATCAAAAGTCTTTACATAGCCTCAAGAGGTAGAATAAGGACCAATGAATGAAACAAAATATATTTGGTGCCAAGCAAAGCAAAAACTGATACTGAGATATCTTCAAGTATGTTGTGCATTTCCTAAGAAGATAATTAATTCTCCATTATTGGAGAATTCAAACAAACTAGGTTTCCACCTGGACAGAATCAAAGCAATGTATGAGTGACTAGAAAAAAAAATGTTATATTCTCATGAAGTCCAGGTAAAGACCATATACCTTTAATATGAGATTGAATAAGTAGATGGAAAGGTTAAATCTGAAAGTGCTTCGGAAATCCACCAGCTTTAAATCATAGGCAAATAACCACCTATTCTTAAAATTTGGTTCTATCATTAAGAACTTCACAACAAAATAATCTTAGTTAGCTTCTAAACAAAGTCATAAGCCTTGAAATACATACTAATGGAGAAAATGATAATGTAATCCAGTTAAAAGCTATGGCCTCTCTTACCACTAAAACAAAGGTTAAAAATGAAACTGCTTTCCACAGTTCCATTATCCCACTTAATATGTTTCTCATTATTTGTGGTATGGCAGTTTACACTCCATGAGCCTTTCCTTCTATTTGCCTGGAAGGAAACTTTCAACAATAAGTTGATGTGGCAAGTACATAGCACTGTCTACACTGCATTTCACTTTCACTTCTGACAAAGTATATTTCTACAATTTGTCAGAATTTACTGCTAATAAGGAGTGCTTTTCTGTATCTTAGCAAGTGATTGGTAACAAGTGTTTGTAAAGCAACTGGAATAGAGGCTGTTTAGCAGTGGCTGGGGGTAAGAGAGAGAGAGAAATAAAGAATTAAAAGACATTGATCCTGACTCAAAAATGTTTAATCTACTCAAGGACATAAGAAATGACCCCATGACATTGTAAATAAGCAAGATGTGTATCTTTATATATTACAGCTACATACAGATTAGATAAGATTCTGCTAAAATGTATAGTACAAACAATAACAATGTATAGTATTCCAAAGTCATTGTATGTGTGAAAGAAATTAAATGTAGAGATATCAGTGGTGGCTCCATGGCTATATTCACACCCAAGATAGATCTCCATGGTACTTACTAACCTTCCCTCTTTATTACAATAATAAGTAGACAGTCAAGGTTGTCAATGGCTAGAATATATTCTTGGGCTGCTTTATTATACTATCTCATTTCAGACAGAGCTCTGGGAATAGCCTTTTCAGCACTATACATAAGATGGTAATTGTTACAATAATTTCCCACCAAGGAAGCCAATTCTACATCTTGTACTTTAATATGTTTATGTATGCAGGGCCTATGCTAGTTGTTTTGGAGAATGGATGAGTTTCCAGATAGTAGAAAGAGAAATGGGTGGCATGAAGACATGGTGATCCCATCATGGCTCAAATATGCTCTGCTTCTCTCTAAATGTGTACTGTATTCTCTGTAACCTACCATATTTCTTTAAATCCCAGGGAAGGGGTAGTGGAAAGGTGAAAAGAAGATAACTAACTGAAATTTCTGCATAATAAAAACTCAGGTACATTTACCAGAGACTCATATGCAGATAAGTGGCTGTTAGATATTTTATTACATATATCATAAGAATGTATATAGAAATATTTTTTATTTGTTCTTTTTAGATATACATGACAGTGGAGTGTATTTTAGCATACTATACATACATAGACTTGTTCTAGTTAGGATCCCATTCTTTTCTTTGGACATAATATGTGGAGTTTCCCTGGTGGTCTATTCATACATAGAATATAACTTGTTCTAGTTAGGATCCCATTCTTTTCCTTGGACCTAATGTGGAGTATCCCTGGTGGTCTATTCATATATAAATGTAGGAGAGTTTGGTCTGATTCATTCCACTGCCTTTCCTATTCCTATGTCTCCTCCATTCCCTTCATTCCTCTTTGTCTTATCCACTGTACTTCTAGAAATTGACTTCTTAGTCTGGAGACTCTTTCACTCTTTGTGTTGATGGTCTGTTTGAAAAAGTAAAATTATTTTTTCTCTTTCCATTTCTAATTCCTCAATTGTTATAAAGTAGAAGAGAAAAAAATAAAACTTGGCTTGCCAACATTTGAATTCTCAAAAGCTTTTGCATTTTTCTTTTAACGTATGGACACTGAAATTAAAATTTATTTTGACCCAGTGGTAACCTTGATGATAGTCTGATGCCAAGCAGCTCACTAGGTAAAATGAGACCCTTGTCATGGTTGATTTTGAATTCCATACACAGGCTAGTCTCCCTAGAGCTGTCCCTCCATAGATGTTAGGATACACTGGAGAGAACTTTTGATCAGTTAGCATCTCAGTGCTAATTGTATTAAACACTTGACATGACAGTGAAATTCCTGGTCATAAGGAGAACTTAAATCCATGACTATAAAGGAACTGGATAGTTACATAGAGAACTAAGACTTGAACCTTGCATATGTTTGTCCTTGCTATTCTACATGGCTTTTTCTTTTAAAAAATAATTACTTCCCATCAGTAGAATCATTCTATAAGTATCTTATACTTGGAATGCTCACTGTGAATTGAATGGGTACGGCATGCTCTGAGGTGAGAAAGAACAAAGAAGGGCTCAATCAGAAGTGGTCAGATTCAGAAATATCTCAATAGTCAGTGGTCACACAAATAGTCAGAATCATACACCTATGGCAGACACTTCCAGTGACATACAGAGATAGAGTCTGGAGAGGTGGATGAGGTCAGCATTGTGTTCAGAGATAAACAGGCCAGAAGTTTGTTCATTTAAAAGAGAAAGTTGAAGCAACACACACAAGCACACATCAAAACAACCATCACCAACAACAAAAACAAACCCTAGCAAACCCCAATTGTCTTACAGTATGTATGATGAATGGAAAACTCAAGGAGTAAGATGACCAAAGAGACCCTGATACCTGAACAGACACTGTCCACTTACCCATGAGGTTCATTATTTTCTTTGCATGTAAGTAGTTGAAAGTGCCTATTTACCTGAAGGTAAATGTGCACCTATATAGCACCAATGCAGATTTCACAGTCTCTTGAGGATTTCTTGCTCCAAAGAAGGAACACAAGGAGAAACTGAGGTGGAACCAACCAAAGCTAGAAGCTTTCAATAGCTACCTTACCTTCAGGATATCTAAGATGAATGTGTGTTATTTTAGTATTCATTAAATCATTTGCTCTTTCAAGCAACTATTTGTTGATTTTGCCTAATATTATATCATGCACTGTCCTAAGTATTTAAGATACAAAAGTAAAAAACAAACAAAACAATGAAATTACATTGTTCTTCTATTAAAGCTTACTTTCTGGGAGTTGTGGGTGGGAGATATATGATAAAAAATTAAAGAAATACACATATAACTGGTAAGCATACAGAAGAAAATGAAGCAGAAAAATACTTTGGGGAAGGCCTTCCAATTTTATATTAGATGGACAGAAAAACCCTGTTTAAGGTGGTTTTGGAGTGGAGCCCTAGAATATAGCAGGTCCTATCAACTGGACACAGGGGAGATATTGAAGCCTCCTGCCAGCAAGACCTGGAAGCGTATTGCTCAGCTTTAGGCATATCTTCCACAGCCACAACCCCAACCCTCCAACAGACCCTCAGGCAGAACCACAGTCCCAGATTCTACATCACTCCCAGATTTCTGACTCTCAGAAACTGCGTGAGATATTATATATTGATTGTGTTAAATGGCTGCATTTGGGAATGACAGATGGCTCATTCCAGATCCATGTGGATATATGGAATCAGAGCAATCCAAGAAGAGGCAAATGCAAACATTTCATGGGGGAAATTTTCAGTGTCTAAGTGTGGAAGCTCTCAGAGTTGGAACGAGGTGAATTGAGGGAGTGCCCACAGAGGGAGGTGGGAAAGGTGCAATGAGGACCTTATGAGCAGTTGTGAGTTAAGTTGTAAAGGAAAGTAAGCTAGAAAGACAGAAGACAGTGGTCAGAGAGCAGAGGACCAAAACTGAAAGTGTGGAGGGAGGGTGTAGTTACAGGTCAAGTATCATCATGAGAGAGGGGCGGGGGCAAGGTAATTGGTGAAGAGGTAAAAAGATTAAAAACAAAAAATATGTGTGATCTTTCCATGGAGATTTTATCTCGCTTCCTTCTTGCCTAGCTGTTTACATGTATGCCATAGAGGGAGAACCAGGAAAAAATTTAACTTGATCATCTCACTATTAGCAAAACAACACAAAACATACAATTTTATTGCAAAACAGACATAACCTGGATTTCAAAGATGACTGAATCCTGTAAATTCTCTAATTCCTAGAGAAGTAAATTGCACAGCTCCTAAATGAGTACCTCTATCACTCCCATCTGTTTTATTCAGTGTAAATTGATTTTGTTATCATTTCTTTATTCTAGGCAGATTTATCAAATTAAAGCTCTCAGAATTTTTTAATTTCTCAGTCTAAGTCTTTATACATATTTCTCATTTAAAGTGCGGCTACTTTTGTTAGCTGTGAACTGGGGTTCATTTCTTAAGTGATATTTGAGGAAAGGATTGAGTTGCTCGCTCTCTGTCTGCATAAGGGCTCCTCTGCTTCCCCATCCTCCTGGGTTGAACTCAATACAAACAGCATTGATGGGTTTACAACTTCCAGATATTCATTTTGAATAAAGACAATAAAACACAAAGATCAGAAACTGAAAAAAAAAAACAAAACTTCAGACAAAATTTGTATCTCTATGAGGGAAAGCTGTAATAAAGATATTTGGCTCTGTTACCTCAGACTTTTCAATTAAGTATGCTTTCCATTTTCTAAGATCCATCTTGTCTATTATCTCATTAACCTCAATTTTGTAGCCAAATATTTAACAGTGGATATGAATTTGGTCATTCCATAGCATCAGTATTATTTTATAGAGATGTCATGAACATGGTGATCTTAGATGGTGAGAAACTTTAGAACTATTTCATTTTTTAAAAGTTGTTCTAACTTGTGAGACATTTGGAAGATATTTTGCAGTCATTTTATTTTTTCATCTTCTGAAATCTTGAAAACTTGATTTAGATTTTTTTTCATGGGCAATTACTGTCTCTTCTCTCTTTTCCTCCTCCTCCAGTGCTCACTGAAGCACATAATATAAAGCCATTCAAATCCTGGAGTTTCAAAAGAATATATGACAAAAAATTGGAGGCTTGAATTATTTCTTGAAAGTAGGACCAAATAACAGAATGCCAGTGATTCTTTGGGGGGTGGTTACTGTTTTCAGCAGATGTCCAAGAATAATTGTGAACTGAAATTTCACCATATTTAATTACCTGGGAATATGAAAATAAGTAGAAAACACAAATCATTCAAATTGATCAGTGTATGTCTTGTAGCAAAAACATGTTAAAGAAAATTAGCCATATTTTTTCTTAAAGATACAATTTGCAACATAAGAAATATTGGGTACGTAACTGGAAGAAGTTCAAAGTTCATATTCTATCCAAGAACCATTAGATCTGAATAAGTCAACGTGTGCTGTGTGGAAAATTAAGCAAATGGCAAAGAGTAATTTTCTCTGAAATAGGAGACTATTAACAACCAGAATATGCCATCAGCATTAAGGTTCCAGAAACACTATTTAAAGTAATTTGCAGGTTGACCAATGATTACATTTTTTTCTTTCTCACTTGTACTCAACAGGATTGTTTTTAATTAAAATAATACACGGAGTCCAATTTAGCTTGACATATAATAGATGAAAATAAATGTTCGCTTGGTTGTTTGTATTTTCTTACCTTGACTACAGCTTTTGTCCCTTCTTTCTTACTTTTTCATGAAATCTCAGCTATAGAAAATTTGCTGTGTTCACTATGTGAAGGACAGAAATAGAAAGGTGCTTTGTTTTTGTTTGTGTTTTTATACTCGGTGGAATTGTATTATATACACATAAATTGACATAAGAGGAACAAATCCTGCTTCTTATGCTTGAAACTAGCTGGGGACTTTATTTATTTGGAAAAGAAAGCCAAATGCTCCCCTTGTCTCATAAACTATGAAATTCTATTGCTGTCAAATCATTTATTTATTCATTAAATACTTACAGAGTGCTATATGTCAGCCAATTTTATAAGTACTGGGGACAAATTAATGGATAAGATGGACAAAAATTCCTGTCTTTCTGTAATATACCTTCTGGTAGGAATACAAATAATAAGCACATTGTTAATTGTACAGAATGGTAGAAGGTAGTAAGTGGTATGGAGAAAATGGAAAGGGAAGGAGTGGCAAGGGGAGGCAGGGAGAAATGCAATGATAGTTGCAACCTGTTGAATTACAGTTTCATTGTTTTCTGCTTGCTATTATTGCTGTTTAGAAACCAAAATTTGTTTACAAATGCTATTGACATTGTGATTTTACTCCACAACAATATTTGGTGCTTCAAAAGCTTAAAAAAATGTTCCACATGGCCAGAGAATTACTATTCAATTTCCATGATTAGTAGTTTCTCAACTCTCAAGATTCTAGAAGAAGGCAGCAGCATCTTATTTTGAGCTGTTCTACCTTCCATTCAGTCTCTAATTCAACAGGTGCTTGAAGACAGCATGAGGGCCATTGTTTTAGTGCTTCCTCCCATGTGGCCTATGCAGCCCTTCCAATCTGAAAGGTCTTTTAGTGCAGGTAGAATGAATAGTCATGATCTTTCTACTCTGCGTCAAACCCTATTTCCTCATGGCATATACTTCAAACCCTATTTCTTCCTGATTACCTTTTGAGGTCCTTTAATTTTCTACGAATTCCCCTTCATTACTATTCAACGTACAATCAAAAAAATGAAAACATAAAAACCTTAAGATTGACTTGAACCTCCAAGATCAAAATTCTCCTCTATGATGAGAAATATGTATTCCCTGATAAATTGGCCATGTATGAATTTCCTAATTGAAGCCCTAAAAGCCCTGGAATGGGTTAATGTGATTCATATATGTAGCTTTCAATTATCACAGAAACTCTGGAAGGAAGTAGGGACAGGAAAGAATTAGCCCATTTTATGGAGGTGATATGATGCATAGAAAAGGGGTTAAATGAGAGAAGAAGATAGAACCTAAACCCAGGTATTCGGGACCCAAATCCAAGCTTTCAATCATTACAAAAAAAATTTTTGGTTGTGCAAAACAGGTTTATCTGTACAAATTTCTTGCAAAGTGTCTTTTACATACATTTGGCCTCTCTTCCTTCTAGACCTAAGTTATTTCTTAATGTTTTGAGTGATTTCTTATGTCATCACAGAAGCACCTGGAGATGATACCTCTAAACTCTAGATTGTACAAAATAGTAAGGATAGCCTGGCTCCACAGAACTTGCCCACATACTAAGAAACTCTTCTTTGCATGATCTTTATTTTACCACACATGTTAAATCTCTGTGAGAGAAACTCTATTTGGTTTCCTTAAATAGTTGGATTAATGCCTATATTCCCTGACCCCAGGGTTTCTCAAACTATGATCTATAAATATCAGAGCTCCTAAGAGGGGGGAAAATAGGTTCTCTAATAAAGTGTGATTGAAAAATATTTAGTTAAAAAGTTTCATCAGGTAATCAATCTTGTTATAGGAATTATCAGAGCACCTTATGTTAATATGCATAAGTCCCTCCAAGGGAAGAAAAGTACATGCAGAATTTTTGGTCAAACACTTTTTTGGGCATAATAAAATACAGAATTTTATAAGGCACTAGTTTCAAAGATATCCTTTTGGGAGATACTATTTTGTTATCAATTTCCTACCCAAGAGTTTTCACCATAACTTAATGCTTATACACACCATGTAATTCAATTATTTAAGGACCAAAGGGAAAACTTAAATTTGGAGATATTAAGTTGGGTTTCTAGATCTAGCATCATCACGTATTAGGTATTCTGGAAAAAATACCTATTTAATGGAACTAAACTTAGAAAGAAATTAACTTTAAAATCTATTGTTGAGTTTGCATAAAATCAGAAATCCATAGAACCCAAGGTAAACAAGAGCCAATGTGATATTTTCATACAATGTTTGTATTGACTGCCTAGAGATTCTCTGGATGACTTCAGTGGTCCCAATGAAGGTAGGAAATTGAGACTAAATCCGAGAATAAAACTTGAAAGTCAAAAAGTTGTAACATTTATTTATGCATAAGAACAAACAAACACAAAACAATAAAACCTCATGCAGAAGAAGACCCATTTGCACTGTTGTGCCATATAGAAAAATACAGGTTCTAATATTTTATATTAATATGCTGGGCCTCATGCAGAATTGCATTTTGCATTCATGTTATCATTTGGTTTGAAAAATTTCAAATAGAGAAATTAAAGTGATCTCAGATTGGTAGTAAATATCATATTTGATAGAAAGCAAATGCAAATTCTCTCTGAAGAAACTGAAGAATTCCACACACAGAGTTCCAAGTAAAGGGTGTTTCACATTCAAAACTCATAAAACAGATTAGGACAAAAGGCACCATGAGTGAGTATAAGCCAAAGTAAGCAATAGTTGTCACAGAAGGACAAATACTTCAGATTTCCTCATCTAGGCTCCAAATTAAAAATAACTCCATTTATTAATTTTAAAAATTATAAAAGAGCTTGAGATTATGTTTAGAAAATCAAACATCTGAAAAAAGGTAACTGCTATAAATGGAAAACATAATTGAATTTTTAATCTCAGGGTAGAGTTGAAATGCCAGAGTTGATGTAGTTGAAGAGAAAATATTTAGGAAAATATATGAAGAAATAATCCAGAACACAAAAACAAATTGGAAATATAAAAGGAGAGTGGGAGACAAGGAAAAAGCTTCAAAAGATCTAAATCATGTTTAATCATAGTTTTGAGAAAGATAACAACATAGAGAAGAACTGATATTGAAGACAAGATGGCTGAAATTTCTAAGACATTTTGAAAGACAGCAGAACTTAGAGCTAGGAAGTCTGGTATATTTCAAGCAAGAAGAATAAAAATAAATCCTTACTTTAACACATCAAAGTAAAACAATAGAACACCAAAGAAAATTGAAACCTAAAAAAATAGCCATAGAGAGAATGTCATAATTGGCAATAACCCAAAGATTGACTTTTCACCATCAAGAAAGCTGGAAAGGGGTGAATGGTATCTACAATGTGCTGAGAGAAATTAAAGTTAACTTAGAATTTTATATCATGAAAAACATCTTTCATGAGTTAGCACAAAAGATTTATTTTTATAAAGAAAGAAAAGGTGGTGTAACAGAAGACATTTTTTACATAAAGACAACTTACAGGACATGGTTTAAGCAGATGAAGCCAGATGAAATGTCTGTATTGATATACGAATGGTAAGCAAAAGTAATAGCAAATACTTAGGCAACATATGTACTGTCTAATACCAAGAATCCCTACTTTGTGGGATGAAAGAAACTATAAGAGTTTGGTCAATAATATTCTACATATTTAATATGTACATTAAAGTAAGCAAATGTTAAATAACTGATATAGAACACTTAGGAATTGAAGAAAAAAATTTAATGAGAAGAAAAGAAATTGAAAAGACAAGGGGGCGGCGGCGGCGGCACCGGGAACATTGCGCAGTCGGGGTAGAGGGCTGGGCGAGCTCCTGGCGGTGGCGTAATTCCTCCCCCTCTCTGTGTCTCCTCTCCTCCGCCTCAGTTGGGGGCGGGTCGGGAGAATGGCTTCGGAGATGGAGTCGTCGCTCGAGGCAAGCTTCTCCAGCTGCACGGTGTCGGGGGCTCGGGGTGCCTGCCTCCGGCCCGCTCCCGCATCTTCAAGATCATCGTGATCGGCGACTCCAAAGTGGGCAAGACGTGCCTGACCTACCGCTTCTGCGCCGGCCGCTTCCCCGACCGCTTCCCCGACCTCACCGAGGCCACTATCGGGGTGGATTTCCCAGAGCGAGCGGTGGAGATTGATGGGGAGCGCATCAAGATCCAGTTGTGGGACACGGCAGGACAAGAGCGGTTCAGGAAGAGCGTGGTACAGCACTACTACAGAAATGTGCACGCTGTCGTCTTCGTGTATGACATGACCAACATGGCTAGTTTTCACAGCCTGCCGTCTTGGATCGAGGAATGCAAACAGCATTTGCTGGCAAATGATATACCACGGATTCTCGTTGGAAATAAATGTGACTTGAGAAGTGCCATTCAGGTACCCACAGTCTTGGCACAGAAATTTGCTGACACACACAGTATGCCTTTGTTTGAAACCTCTGCTAAAAACCCCAATGATAATGACCATGTGGGAGCTATATTTATGACCTTGGCTCATAAGCT
Source organism: Urocitellus parryii (assembly GCF_045843805.1). Classification (NCBI taxonomy): domain Eukaryota; kingdom Metazoa; phylum Chordata; class Mammalia; order Rodentia; family Sciuridae; genus Urocitellus; species Urocitellus parryii. Next base: position 1,779,573 of record NC_135544.1, read on the forward strand.
TAAGAGCCACAAACCATTAATGCTTAGTCAACTCCCTGATAACGGAATTATCCTGAAACCTGAAGCAAAGCCTGCAGTGACATGCTGGTGCTAAATAACAGCTTTATTGCACTATCTCATTTTGACTAAAAATGCTTTTGAAGAATGACAGTGATAAGTCTTAAGATTTAATCTCAAATATAATGGATCATCCTGACACCTCACTGTTATCAGTGTCATGCTTACTTTTGTATTGTGTATCCACTTAGTCAAGTTTGTCACTGTGACAACACAAGGGAAAAGTTGGTTTTGAAGTGAGACTGACAATGAAGCAAGGCTAGGAGGAATACCAGCTCTTCCCATGGAGAGCCCCATGAAGGAGGCCTCCAGGGAGCGATGCTGGAAGTGCTAGTCAGGAACCCTTTCATCCCACACTCCTGGGACTGAAAAAGAAAATCTGTTCAGGATACACCTCCTGATGTTAAGTCCGGTGTGAGGGCAGATGCTGTGACTTCACAAGGTGCTTTATACTTCATTTTATCATCTTTTAGCAGCAAAAAACGAATTGAAAGCATCTGAGGAGTTGTAACTTTTGGGGTGGGGTTTTGGTGACAGGGGTTCCTGGTATTTCTTGCTCCCCGTCACCCTGAGCAACTTCATGACTAAGTGCTGGGTGAACTCAGATTGCGTTTGGATTGTAGCTCCAAGGGCATTGCTCTAATTGATTTGAGTCTGTGTGTATTTCTGTAATAGTATTTATTATCAATTTTTTAAATGTTTGAAACTTATGGTCACAATAAACAGTTCCTCCTCATTGTGAAAAAATAAGTTAGATATCGTCTGTTCCCTCGGTGATGGACAGAATATTTCAAATTTTTTTGCCCTAAGTATTTTAATTTTGAATTTAAGACTTTGCACATAGAAAAGAGCACGTTTGACTATGAAGCTCTTTACATAAATGGAATATAAGCCATGGACTGAACTGCAGTGTGCACATAAACTGATTCTGACACTTTGCTGCCCTTGAGAATTTTAGATGAAAGTAAGCCAAAAAGATGATTGTACTTAAAATATTTGCAGAATGTGGAAAACCAATTAAACATGTCCTCTAATCTAGTTTAGGATTTTCTGTTTAATCATTAGTGTGATCCTAACTGGATAATTTAGTTACCAAAAAAAAAATCATTCTATAAATAAACTAAATGAAAGTAGTGATTATAATAAATATTCAGCTTTAAGTATTAGGGCTCAAATTGGCTTTATTTGTATTCAAGATTAATCCATTTTTCTTAATCTGTTGCTTTTCAGAACATTTCCTAAAGTGGAGGAAGAAAATTTATAGACTTTCCAAGCACATTTGTGTTTTTTCAGTACTGTTATTATGATTTTAAAAAGAAGTAATTTAACTTTCTTTTTTGTAAGAAGTTAGTACTAAGTGTCCTTTATACTTCTGTGAAAGGACTTATTTTTTCACTTTAATAATTTATTAATTTTAAAATATTTGTATCATTTGCAACAACTTACATTTTAATTTTTGGTATGTTATCAGTTGAATGGGGATAAAGCTTTTAGATATTCCAAAATATTTATAAAACATCTTATTGACTGTTGAAATCACTTCCAAAATGGTGACTATCTAATAACTAATTATAAATTTTTTTAAGCACAAATCACACATTTTGTAAGTCTGAATTTATTTTAACTCTCACTTTTAATTGATATATCAGGTATGTTTTAGAAAAATCTTTGAGAACACCAAAGGAAACTGCTGAGAGCCACAGCCGAGTCTGTATGGCCCCTGGCATTTTGCCAACAGTATTGATTGACAGGCAAGGCATTAATATCCGCCTCTGCTGCTACTTTTTTTTTTTTAAGTGTTTATTTTTTAGTATTCAGCAGACACAACATCTTTGTTTGTATGTGGTGCTGAGGATGGAACCCGGGCCGCACGCATGCCAGGCAAACGCTCTAAGGCTTGAGCCACATCTCCAGCCCTGCCTCTACTTTTGAGTTCTAGCGCTATTTTTGAGTTCTCGCGCTATTTTTAGTTCTCACGGGATTCCCTGGGAGTTCCCATTGGTTGGCGAAGTGCAGGAGGAGGGATTTCCCGGGGGAGATATTTCTGGCTGGGGGTTCCTGCAGGAGCCTCGTGGCTTTCGGGAGGATTCCCCAGGAGCGTGTGTGAGGTTTTTTCTTGCAGTAAAAAAAATAAAGTTTGTTCCTGCTTCAGTGGCTCGTGATTTGTGCCCAGCCAGACTGCGGCAGGAAACTACCCCAGAATCTAATGTAGTTTGTTGTTAACAATGCTTTAATGAAAGTATATTGCTAATAACATATTTCCTCAAGAAATCTAAAGTTGAATAATTTTATTGTAGAAAAGTATGTTACATTTATCCATGAAGTTCAATAAATCATCTTTGTTACCAAAAAAAAAGAAAAGAAAAGACAAGGGAAAATAAGGAAAGAAATATCAAAAACAGGACAAAGGGAAGCTGCATACATAATAAGATCCTTCTCCCTCTCCTAGCAGTAATTAATTGTACATGAACTGTATTTGAGAGGTAAAAATCAAAGACTGATAAACTGATTGTTAAAAGTAACACAATTTTATGCTGTTTACAAGCTTTAAGACATATTGATATATAAGGCTAAAAAGTCAAATGAGAGAATATAAATACAGCCAATCCTAGCATGGAAAAATATGTGGAATGCCATTAATATTTGACAAAGTAGACTTCAAGACTAAAATCATTAAAAGCAAGAAAAGCAAGTAATAACAACAAAATGTTCAATTCACCACAAAACAATATTGGATAGATAAAGGAAAAGAAGGAAAATTCACAATCATAGTAGAAAATTCTAAAATGCTAATATCTCATGATGGATATTTTAAATGTTTTTTAAACTCAACAGAAGAGGGCTGGGGTTGTGGCTCAGTGGTACAATACTTGCCTAGCATATGTGAGGAACTGGGTTTGATTCCCAGCACCACATATAAATGAAAAAAGTCCATTGACAACTACTGAGATTAAAGTGAGGAACCCGGAGAAGAGTGAGCAAGAAAAGAAAATGGTGACCAGGCAGAGGTACACATGACAGTTTATTTGTAAGGACTGACAAATAAATACACATCTTTCCATAGATGGAGAGAGGCAAAACAGTCTTGGGGTTAGGGACTTTTATGTGGTAGGCTTAGGGATTAGAGCCAGGTGGGTGCAAATGTGGGCAGTTAAAGGTAGGGTTGGTATGAGAGAGTGGTGAGCTTTTCTCAAAAATACCCTTGGGCAGGAAAGTGAATTGTTTTTAAAATGGCGGCTGTCATTTAAGATGGCTGTCCAGATGCTAAGCAAGGATCTTACAACTACATTAAACAGAACAGAATTACACAGTACTACCCGTTTTCTGTTGCAGTTTACTGATTTGTATCTTTTGGGAGAATTATCTGTTTATATCCTTTGTCAAGTATCTAATTTCTTTTTATGGTCTCCACGCATTCCATTTCATTCTTCCTCCAATGTGTAACAAAAAGCAGTTTGTTTAGAATTAACTCACTTCAAGACAATTAACACAAGCCAATTAAGACCATCACACCCTCTTTGCTACAGTAATTTATTTAACACAAACTTAAAACCAATGACTACCTGTCAGCCTCTTGTGAGAGGGATAATTGATTCATGGTACAGTAGTCGCCCTTATGCATAGTTTCATTTTCTGTGGTTTTAGTTACCTACAATCAAACATGGAGTAAAAATAATTTCAAAAAATTTTATAATTTGTGTTTTAAATTATATGCTAGTTTGAGTATCATGATAAAATTGAATACATTTTCACTCTATACTGCTCAGGAAGTGAATCCCTTCACATAGTGTTTCCCTGTATATGCTCTATATGCCTACCCATTAATCACTTAGTAGGTGTGTGAATTATTAGATGGACTGTCATGGTATTTCTTGTGTTTCATTAACTTTTATTTTAGTTAATAATGACTTCAATGTGTAAGAGTAGTGACACTGGCAATTTGAATGTGCCAATGAGAAGTGAAAAAGTGAAAGTTCTCAACTTAATAGAAGAAGAAAAATAATTTTATACTTAGGTCACAAAGACATAAAATAAAATCTAATAAAAGGAATAAGAGTGGCTGTATTCTAATAAATCTTTATTTTTAAAAACAGACAATGAACCAGATTTCCCCTCTCTTAGTTTTAACTGATTGAAAAATAACATGACAATGTATATTTCACATAAATATCTGATGATATGAACACATTTAAGGACCCTTGTGACTCTTGAATGAGTACAAGTCAGTGCACTGTTAAATCTTAAACATGATCAACATTAAAATTAATCTTTCTCTGGATACAAATGTGTGCATTTCTTATCCTTTATGATTTTTGCTCTCTTGATTAAAGATAGTCCCTACAAAGAGACATAAAGTTTTGTGCCTTTTCCTCAGAAAATTTAGAAGATTTATTTTACTTTTGTGTCTATCTCCTTAATCCCTCTGGAATTTATTGTTTTGAATAGTGTAATGTAGGGATCTATTTTTTATAACATTTTAAATTTTTCTAGAGACATTTATTGAATAATTTATTTCCCCACTGATTTGAAGTGCCACTTCTATCATAATATTGAGTATTGAACTATGATTCTTTTTCTTCCTTTTATTAAGATCTCTTAATTCCTTCAGTAAATTTAATATTTTCTCTATAAGGAATAAAAGCCTAATATATTTTTGTTAAGTTAATTTCAAGATACTTTGTCAGTTTTTTAGCTTCCGTGAATGGAATCTTTTTTCCTCCCTTGCTACAGTTTTGAATTAGTTCCTCCAAGAATATGCAAAGCTATCAGGTTTTAGTTATTGATTATATATCAAATCATGTTATAGCTCTAATGTTTTGCCAGTTGATTCTTTTAAAGTTTCAAAGTAGATGAATATGTTGTCTGCAATAAATTTAAAAACATTTTCTCCTGCATTTTAATTTTCTTATTTGTTGAGATTTTAAGGTTATACCAGCCTGTCAAATGAGTTGAGTAGTAATATATCTTGTTATGTTTTCTGGAACAACTGTAAAAGAATGGAAATTATCTAATCCTCAGTTCTTTCATATTACTACACAGAATTCATCTGTAAATTATGATTGGTACATTTTAAGTGATAAATCTTTGACTGCTTATTGAATTCATCCTGAAAACATGTTGCAAGAGGACTAAAAACATTATATGAATTATTAATAAAAGAGCCTTATATTCTTATACAGTAGGTCTTTCTGCTTATACCCATATTTCCATTCTTGCTATGGTTTTTGCTATTTTTGTTTCTGCCTCTGTCCTTTTTGTTTTCCTTGACCATGCATCCTAAGAATTTATTTATTAGTCTTTAAAAAATGTTTCTATTGATATTCTCTTTTTATGTCTATTTGCACACTTTTTACTTTTATTCTTTATAATTTTCTTCTTTCTTTGGGTTCATTTCAACATACTTTTAAATAAAAATATTTTTAAAAAACACTTCCATTTATTTAAATAAATTACTTAATACAATATATTTTCTTCTAGGTATTTTATGTTTCCAGTCTATAAATTTCATCATGTATTACATCCTTTGTCTACTTTTAAATATTTGTTGATTTTCATTTTTAATTTATTTTTTAACTCTTTAGTTATATAAATTGAGGTTTTAAATATTTTCTTTTAAATGAGATTGTATCTTTTGCATGGATGATTTCTAATTATATTTCATTCAACATCTCTAATGTTTAGTCTACATGCCACAATAATTTTCAATTTGGGACATTTGTTTTTTTAATATGTGCCCAAGTTTTTCAAATGTTCCATGTTTTTGTGAAAATATGGATTCTGTGCCTTTCAATTTAGTGGACAATGAACTGATGTGATATATTCACCAATAATGCTGAGTAGCCACTCCTTGGAAGATTTTATTTCTTTTTTTCTTTTAATTTTTTTATTTAATTAAATTAACTAATTAGCTCATTTATTTATTTATTTATAATTTGGCTATACTGAAGATTGAACCCAGGTGCAATTTACTACTGAGTTAAACCCCCAGTCTTTTTTATTTTATTTTCATTTTTTTTTTTTGATGCAGGGTTTTGCCAATTGATAAGGCTGGCTTGAAACTGGCAAAACTCTTCCTTAGTTTCCTGCTTACTACCTGGCTGGGAGAGTCCCTTACACTCTGTCATAACTATGTCACTTGCTTGGGCTAATGAAATGTGAGTGGAAGAAAAAAAGAGAGAGTTCCTAGTTCTCTGGCTATCTTCCCTGGCTCCTGTGATGCCTGGGGCTTCCCTTAGAGAATGGTACAGCCTTTCTCAGCCTGATTCCTTGAATATTGACTATGTAGAGAAGAGCTCTCCTGCTGAGATACTGGCTCATGTAATAGGAGAGGAAAAACAACCTTATTTTTAAGCCCTGAGATTTGGGGGTTATTTGCTTGTGTAATGTATCATGAATAAGCTTGGGCAGATTTATGTTGTTACAGCAAATAACCCTCAAATTGCAATGACTATACTACAGTAGCTTTCCTTTGGCTTGTATAATGTGGCTAGTGGCTAGTAAGATATGATATGGCTTCAGATATTCACCTAGGAATTATGATGAAGGTGCTGTCCTTCTGAGACATGCTTGGTGCTATGTCAGAAGGAAAATAGCTGGGGGCAGACACAATGGCTCAAAAAGCTTGTGCCACAAGAAGTATATGCCATTTCAACTTATACTGCTTTTGCCAAAGAATACATCATACAGCTAAGTTAGGTGTCAACTGAATAGAAAAATTGCATTTTCATTAGGATGGGCCTAATAGATAAGAGCTGGTAAAAAAAAGTCAGCAGATGCATTTACAATAATCATTTCTAACACATGCAACACAAGCTAGTCTCTCTTATCCAATATAGAAAAATGAATTACATTCTTGCAGTTTGATTATAGGCCAACTGTATTTTCTTGTGGTTGTATTCACCAGAACCTGTTCATTTTAAAGATTATGGAATTCATACTTCTTTCATATCTTCTTAATGAATTATAATGTTTATAATCGGGAAATATTTGGAGGAAATACCATTTTTCCCTTTTTAAAATTTCTCACCTTAAATTTTATTTCCTCTTATAATATTACTGCAGAAGCTTAGTTTTTTATACTTTTCAACAGTCTATGTTTAAAAAAAAAAATAAAGGCAAGTTTCTGAAGCTAGACTGTCTTGGTTCAAAACCTGATTCTGCTAGTTACTACTTGTGTAAGTTCAAGCAAGGTAATTAACCACTGTGTTCCTCAATTACTTATTGGTGAGATTAAAATAATAAGTCTTCTTGGCATTATTTTCAGAGTTGGAATTGTATCTGGCATGTAGCAAACACTGGATGAGTATTTACATGGTTTATGATTATTTATTTGTCCAATGTATTTTGTAAAAAAGTAAAAAATGGCAGGATTTGGTTTCCTTTTTATTACAGTCTGAGATTTTAGTTGCTGAGTATTGTCTAATCATGGTTATTGCAATCATTAACAATTTGGGACTCACATCTTTTTTCCCCTCGTCTTTTTTTTTTCCTTTTATTCCATTCTTTTCTAGTTTAAAGTTGTTTTATTTCATTCTTGAAAGTATTTTAATACTATGCACATGGTTAATCAATATTTTTCTAATTAAATTTAATCAATATCTCTATACTTCACCTCTCATTTCTACCTCACCTCTAATATTTATACAATTATACTCTTTGCTCTCATTGTAAGAAGGAATACATTTTACAAATGAGCAATCCTTTATTAACTCTATATAATGTTTATTAATGTATTTTCTTTTTCTGGGGGACATGATACCTTTATTTTATTTATTTTTATGTGGTGCTGAGGTTTGAACCCAGTGCCTCACATATGCTAACAGGTGCTCTACCACTGAGCCACAACCCCAGCCCCTCTTAACCTATTTTCTTGCTATCACTTCTCACATATCACTTTATCCACTTGGAATTTTTCTTTGTACTGAAATATTTTTTCTTCAGATGTTTCTAATGAAAACCTCTTAATGACACCTCCATTCCCACAAGCTACCACTTTCCTCCATCTCAGGTTCATCTCTATTCAATCTATTAGGCCTTCCTCACAGTTTCTTTTGACTTAAATTTTTCTTTTCTTTTTTTTTTTTTTTTTTTTTGGTTCCAGGGATTGAACCAGGGGTGCTTAACCACCAGCCCTTTTAATGTATGTTTTTTTAATATGCGACAGAATAAAAGTTTTTAGGGCCTAAGTTTTTAGGGCCTTGCTGAATTGCTGAGGCTGGCCTTGAACTTGTGATCCTCCTGCCTTACAAGTATATGCCACCACTCCTGACTCCTCTGCTATTTTTAGCATGAACATGTATTTAATTAAAACTTTTTACCATCATTAAAAAGTTTTATAAGAGGGGGAAAATGCTTTGGGTTTCCTGATTCATTTTTAAGTCATAATTATATCTAACACTGTTTTATGAGTATTTACTGACAAATGATGAATGGATTTGAAGACTACAGAATGGTGACTGTAAACATCATTTACAAATGTACTTTCTTTAATTTATGAGCTAATGATCTGATTTGAGAATTTTCAGTACTGTGCTTTCTGAATGTTAATAGTAGCTTCAGATTAGAAGCATAAAACATGTAAATTTGACTTTTTAGAAATTAACTAAGTCCTTGAAATGACCTTAATCAAATATTTTTCCATTTCTTCTTAGTAAATATTTTAATATTTATTTTCCTAATCATGATAAGTTTAAGAAGATGTGAAACTATTTAAGAATAAAAGAAAGATTGACTAGGATAAGTTCTAATGCCAATGGAATAGACATGTATATAAAACATTTACCATCTATTCTTCTTACTTTTTTGTCATTCAGCCAAACTGCATCATAGCTAGAAATATCTGTCTCAAATGCAGATCATATTGTACAAATGTGTTCGTTGGGGCCTGTGGACACTCTGAATTTATCTCACATGACTCACGATAATCAACATCATGGTCCCAACAATTTTCTAGCTGATGTTTAAACAATTGACATGAATGCTTCTCCTGAGTTTGTCCACAAGCTCCTTGTGTTCATCCTTAGCTAATGCTATTAAGAATTCCAGGCAAGACTGTGCCAACATTTCTGATGGTCCAAATCCTAAAAATTGTTTAAAGATTCATTTCAAGGGGCTAAGGTTGTGGCTCAGTGGTAAAGCGTTTGCCTAGCACATGTGAGGACCTGGGTTTGATCCTCAGCACCACATAAAAATAAATAAATAAAATAAAGGTATTATGTCCCTCTACAACCAAAAAATTAGTATAAAAAAAAGATTCATTTCAAGATGATGACTAGGATTTTCTCAACTCTTTATAAATTCTCTGGTTTTTAAATTTCAAGCAGATTTTGCTTGCTTCTTTGACATGTCTCTCCATCTAATAACATATTATGTAATTATGTTTTCTGTATTTCTCTCTCACACAAACCACCTTTTCATATGCTTATCAGGAGCCTAGACAATCTCAACAATATCTGTTTCAGTCTCTGCCATTAGACTAGCAGAGAATTTCTTTCTTTTTCTTCCTTTTTTTTTTTTTTTGGTACTGGGGACTGAACCCAGGAATGATCTACCACTGAACTACATCCACAGCCTGTTTTATTTTCATTTTGAGACAAAGTCTTGTTAAGCTGCATAGGGCCTCACTAAATTGCTAAACTGGCCTCAAACTTGTGATAGCTCCAACCTCTGCCTCCCCAGTTACTGGGATTACAGGTATGTGTCACTCTACCCCTCAAGAATTTTACTTTTTAATAAATATTAAAATATTTATGAAGAAAAATGAATTGGATTGTTGGATTGTTCTTACTTGTATAATACTCTATATATCTATATATTCAACTACTAGATCAAATATTACTGGCTGGCAATTCTTTCTTTTGATTTTTAAGTATTCAAAACTGGATTTTTCGAACTTAAGATACTTTTATAGATCTATGTACAGATTTGTTTATTTTATGTCAAGATAGCAGTGATAATGATATCAACAATGATAAAAGTAGTAGCAATGCAGGAAGGCATTCTTACAGTTATTTGAAAATACCAAGTCTTTTAAACACCTTGAAATCTCCTTAGAAGTCGTACATAGTAGTGACTATTATCCCCTCGTTTTATATGTGGAAAATAGTAAAGTACACAGGGATTCAGTAATTTGCCAGAGGTCACACATTGAGGGGCAACTGCAGAACTGGGATTTGAACTGCGGCAGTCTGGCTCTCCACACCGTGCTGTCAGCTATCAGGAAACAAGTCATAAATGAACAGTCTTCTATTTGTCCTGTGAACCTCTTCAAGTTTAGTAGAAAGTAAAAGACATCTCTTCTAGTCCCGCCGCCCTGCAGCCAACATGGCTGCGCTCAGGAGCCCGGGAGGCGGCTGCTGCTGAGCAGTCCTGGGAAGATATGAAGCGGCTCCATGAGGAGGACCAGAAGGAGATCGGAGACCTCCGGGCGCAGCAGCAGCAGCAGCTGAAGCACAACGGGTCATCAGAGATCCTCAACAAGCTGTAGGACGCGGCCATGGACAAGCTGGAGGGGGTCAAGAAGGACTACGAGGCCCTGCGGAAGCGGTACAGCGAGAAGGTCGCAGACGGAGATGCTGACCCAGCAGAGGGACAGGGCCATCCAGCTGCAGCACCAGTGCGCCCTGTCCCTGAGGAGGTTCGAGGCCATTCACCATGAGCTGAACAAGGCCACGGCCCCAGAACAAGGACCTGCAGTGGGAGACGGAGCTGCTCCAGTCAGAGCTGACGGAGCTGAGGACCACGCAGGTCAAAACCGCAAAGGAGTCCGAGAAGTACAAGGAGGAGCGGGACGCGGTGTACAGCGAGTATAAGCTCATCATGAGCGAGCGTGACCAGGTCATCTCTGAGCTGGACAAGCTGAAGACCGAGGTGGAGCTGGCTGAGTCCAAGCTCAAGAGCAGCACATCTGAGAAGAAGGCGGCCAGCGAGGAGATGGAGGCACTGCGGCAGATCAAAGACACAGTGACAATGGATGCTGGGAGGGCCAACAAGGAGGTGGAGATCCTTGGAACGCAGTGCAAGGCTCTGTGCCAGGAGCTGAAGGAAGCCCTGCAGGAGGCCGATGTGGCCAAGTGCTGCCCAGACTGGGCCTTCCAGGAGCGGGACAAGATTGCAGCAGAGCGCGACAGCATCCAGACACTGTGTGACAACCTGCAGCAAAGTCGAATTTGAAAGGGAGACGGAGGATGTTGACTTGAAGGCACTTGGGTTTGACATGGCAGAAGGTGTGAATGAGCTTTAATGGAGAAAATACCACAGAAGAAAGAAAATATGAATTGCTAACCAATAAAATATTTCCAAAACAACATTCTCACTATGGAAATAAGTATTTGGGCATATATTTATCAACATAATGATGTTCCAGACTTAACTATTTTTTTTACTCCTGTGCTATTACCATCCATTTCAATGACTGCTTTCAACCTGTGATGGGCTGAGTTCTCTGCTGCTTCGTACTGACCCTGAATACTGATCCTCCCCCCCAAGGACAACTGCTATATTTGATGACAAATACGCCACCTGAGGATCACAAGGCCAGACCCAATGTGACTACTCACGTCCCACATGTTAGAAAGGTGTTCCTCCAATTGAGATTAAATTTAATCTTTTTGAGAAATAGAAAGCTGCTCTACTCCAGCTTCTTCAATATAGAGAATGTGAAGCAAAGCAAAGCATAGTGTACAGAGTCATGGAAACGGGCACCTCAGGGTTCTCATGAGGACACACATCATGGAACAGTTTTATGATCAACGTCATGGTGCTATCAAACTCTTGACAACTTACATAACTTCATTGCTGCCCTGTTTCTGGCCTGCTCACATTTCCTCCGGTAAAGCCCAATTCTGTTTTTCTATGTAAACACAATCTGCAGTCATTGTTACATCAGTTCCAATCCATTGTTATTTACTCTTTATAGTAATTTTAGATATTTTTTACTCTGCAGGATTTTCAAACTTTAGAAATACTCTTAAGAGAATTCCATATGGGAATTCTTTCCTAATTGATCTAGCCAATCTTGTTGAACTAATCTTGTTGAGCAAACAGCTTTTAAGGATTTTTAACACATCATTAATGAGGGAGACAGGTCTATATTATAATAGTTGAAAGATTCATCTATACATGTGAAATATTGAAGTGTATTTGCAAATGAATGCCAAACTTTTCTTCCTAGTGGGGGAGGGAAGACGACTGAAACTGCCTGGACAAACTTTATTTCCTGTCTCTCCATGAGAGTTATTTGGAATGTCTAGGAGGAGTCACAGACTTTTCACATTTGGCCACATGTACTTTATCTTGCCTCTTTCCCTAATTCAACCTTTCTGAACAGTTTGAGTAGAGTATTTGTGTCTCCTACCCCTGTGCACTTAATGCCTTTACTCTGCTGTGAATTGTCCAGGACAGCACATTCTCTCCCATAACCCTGGAAAATTCCTACATTCAGGAAACTAACATTGACATAATACTTTCCTCTAGTCTAGCCCAATTTCTTAGTTGTCTTGTTGTCATCCTCCATGCTTGATTTAAGTTCAGGCTCCCACAGTTCATACACTTATCACATCTCTTTAGACTCCTTTATAGTTTCAGAAAATTTTCAAGTTTGCCTACTTCTGAAACTTAGAGACAAAGACTGTGGCATTTCTGTGTATGTGTGTGTGTGTGTGTGTGTGTGTGTGTGTGTGTGCACGTACACATATGCACTGCTTCATTGGTGATTATGTCTTCAGCTATTGTATCAAAAGCCAACATTTGCAAAGCACATTTTACCTCAAAAGTAACATTGGGAAAAAATAGAAAGCAGAAATCAAACCCCAAATATGTGGCACCAGGCCTACAATATAGAAATAGCTGTCGACGTGTCTGCCCTGCTTACCAAACTGAGTCAGTCTAAGAACTTGTCAGGCAGGAGGTGACTAGAACTTGACAGCCTTCGAAGGAGGGGTCGTATCCATGGGCTCTTCACTGGCAGCCTGGGAGGTTGGTGGTGCAGAGGCCTTCTGTGCCAGGGTGGAGGCGGTGGTGCAGAGGCCTTCTGTGCCAGGGTGGAGGCCGGTGGTGGAGGGGTCGTATCCATGGGCTCTTCACTGGCAGCCTGGGAGGTTGGTGGTGCAGAGGCCTTCTGTGCCAGGGTGGAGGCCAGTGGTGGAGGGGTCGTATCCATGGGCTCTTCACTGGCAGCCTGGGAGGTTGGTGGTGCAGAGGCCTTCTGTGCCAGGGTGGAGGCCGGTGGTGGAGGGGTCGTATCCATGGGCTCTTCACTGGCAGCCTGGGAGGTTGGTGGTGCAGAGGCCTTCTGTGCCAGGGTGGAGGCCGGTGGTGCAGAGGCCTTCTGTGCCAGGGTGGAGGCCGGTGGTGGAGGGGTCGTATCCATGGGCTCTTCACTGGCAGCCTGGGAGGTTGGTGGTGCAGAGGCCTTCTGTGCCAGGGTGGAGGCCGGTGGGTGCAGAGGCCTTCTGTGCCAGGGTGGAGGCCGGTGGTGCAGAGGCCTTCTGTGCCAGGGTGGAGGCCGGTGGTGCAGAGGCCTTCTGTGCCAGGGTGGAGGCCGGTGGTGCAGAGGCCTTCTGTGTCAGGGTGGAGGCCGGTGAGTGGTCTTTCACTGGCATTGTGGTCACCGTGGGGGCATTGGGAAGAGAGGCTCTTTGCTGTCCAGCAGGGTTCCTAGATGAAGGCTGAGGGGTGGGTGGTGGGACAATGGAATGGGACAGATTGGGGTTGGGTTGGGAGACCTGAAGGGTTGGGGGGCTGGGGAGGACTGGTCCCTTTGCTGGCTGCCTGAGCTGCCTATGGCCATGGACATTGCTGTCACTGGACACAGAAGACGGCAAAATGACCGCCATGGAAGGGGGAGTGGTGTCCATGGCCATGTCCTCAGGCAGCACAGCGGGATTCTGGGAAAGGTGAGCGATGACATGGCTATTAGGGTGGGAGGGACACTCCTAGTGGAGTGCTGGCCCTGGGTATTGGGGTTTGGGTGGAAGGGACAGGAGTGGATCTTGGTGAGGAATGAGGAGGAGGAGG